>NC_088374.1:1054266-1057303 GCF_034508935.2 Berghia stephanieae | reverse complement strand
AAAAGAATAACGTTTGTATGAGGCGCTGCTATGTGATTTTGTGGTATGACACTCGATTTCGTATCGGAAATTCCAATGTTCAAGCCTTTGCTCGGTGCATAGTTGAGTTTTTGGAAAAGGCTCTTTACTAAAAATCTTTCACCCTACTTAGGTGTAAAATGAGTACCTGGCCATTAACAGTGTTTTCCTGTCGCAAAAAAAAAATGTAATATCGCCTAACTGGCTTCATGTTACGTTCTACGAGTACATATTTCGTGTCGCTGTTATTCAGGAATCCTTTGTATAACGCTTGTAGCACATTTAGTGGACATTGTGGCCCTACAGTCCACTGGGAATCAAGAGGATGAAGTCCAGAAAATCAGTGGACATTGTGGCCCTACAGTCCACTAGGAATCAAGAGGATGAAGTCCAGCAAGTCAGTGGACATTGTGGCCCTACAGTCCACTAAGAATCAAGAGGATGAAGTCCAGAAAGTCAGTGGACATTGTGGCCCTACAGTCCACTAGGAATCAAGAGGATGAAGTCCAGAAAGTCAGTGGACATTGTGGCCCTACGATCCACTAGGAATCAAGAGGATGAAGTCCAGAAAGTCAGTGGACATTGTGGCCCTACAGTCCACTAGGAATCACGAGGATGAAGTCCAGAAAGTCAGTGGACATTGTGGCCCTACGGTCCACTAGGAATCAAGAGGATGAAGTCTAGAAAGTCAGTGGACATTGTGGCCCTATGGTCCACTAGGAATCAAGAGGATGAAGTCCAGAAAGTCAGTGGACATTGTGGCCCTACGGTCCACTAGGAATCAAGAGGATGAAGTCCAGAAAGTCAGTGGACATTTTGGCCCGACATTCCACTAGGAATCAAGAGGATGAAGTCCAGAAAGTCAGTGGACATTGTGGCCCTACTGTCCACTAGGAATCATGAGGATGAAGTCCAGAAAGTCAGTGGACATTGTGGCCCGACGCTCCACTGGGAATCAAGAGGATGAAGTCCAGAAAGTCAGTGGACATTGTGGCCCTACAGTCCACTGGGAATCAAGAGAATGAAGTCCAGAAAGTCAGTGGACATTGTGGCCCTACAGTCCACTAGGAATCACGAGGATGAAGTCCAGAAAGTCAGTGGACATTGTGGCCCTACAGTCCACTGGGAATCAAGAGGATGAAGTCCAGAAAGTCAGTGGACATTGTGGCCCGACGCTCCACTAGGAATCACGAGGATGAAGTCCAGAAAGTCAGTGGACATTGTGGCCCTACAGTCCACTAGGAATCACGAGGATGAAGTCCAGAAAGTCAGTGGACATTGTGGCCCTAGTGTCCACTAGGAATCAAGAGGATGAAGTCCAGAAGGTCAGTGGACATTGTGGCCCTACGGTCCACTAGGAATCAAGAAGATGAAGTCCAGAAAGTCAGTGGACATTGTGGCCCTACAGTCCACTAGGAATCAAGAGGATGAAGTCCACAAAGTCAGTGGACATTGTGGCCCTACGGTCCACTAGGAATCAAGAGGATGAAGTCCAGAAAGTCAGTGAACATTGTGGCCCTACAGTACACTAGGAATCAAGAGGATGAAGTCCAGAAAGTCAGTGGACATTGTGGCCCTACAGTCCACTAGGAATCAAGAGGATGAAGTCCAGAAAGTCAGTGGACATTGTGGCCCTACGGTCCACTAGGAATCACGAGGATGAAGTCCAGAAAGTCAGTGGACATTGATCTAAATAAAATCTCTTTTTTTTTCTTCTTTTTGTTTGTTCTTTTAATTTACTACTAGACTAGATATTTTTAACTGGCAGTAATAAAAATGGGTTCCGTAAAATGTAACCATTTGTGTCAAACAGCAATCTAAAGTTGAATGCCAGAATGAAAGTAGTAGAAACGCATGCAATAAGTACCATTTTATACGGTTGTGAAAGGAGGGCGCTTAACAAAGAATGTACTAGGAGTAGGAGGGTAGAGGCATTTGAGATGTGGAAAATCGAGGTTATTATGGACAGACAAGTATACGAAGAAGGAAGTGTTGGCAAAATTGAGAAAAAGAAGAATGTTGATAGTTACCATTAGAAAGAGGCAGTTCAGGTTTATGGGACATGTGTGGAGAAGAGACGGAATAGAAATGTTGGTAGCAGCTGGGATGATTGAAGGAAAGAGAGCTAGAGGAAGACAGAGAATGGCATATTCAAATAACATAAGTATAGCAAAAAGTCATTTGAAAAGGTACGCAGACTTCTGCGTACCTCAGACGACCGTGATTCATGGAGACACTGACAGGCAACGTGTGCAAGAGTACAAGCCACGATGGATGATGGATGGATGGAGGCATGGATGGACATGGATCGTGATTCGTGGAAACACTGACAGGCAACGTGCTCAAGAGTACAAGCCACGATCGATGATGATTTTAAAAATATCAAATTAAGAAATTAGGGTGCAGGCACTGTTGTATATTGACGATTTGAAAAACGTGTATGAAACAAACAGTTACACCCAAAGCAAGAATGCCGACGATAGCTGAGTACTCTGATGTTGTTTTGTTTTGTTTCGTGTGTTTCTCTTTATGTATTTGGCTGGTACTATCTCATACACAGACACCCATTCAATACTATTGTTGATTAGTAAAAGATGATGTGCTCAAATCTATTGGGAAAGTTGGGGAAAAATATGAAAATATGTGTGTGAAACATTGAGAGTCAAATCAGAATACTAGAGATATTTTTTTTAAAAATCAACTTTCCAATACTGGGAGTCAATTGTCAAATCTCAGACCCCCATGATTAACAGTCTGGTGAATCGTCAAATCTCAGAAGAAGAAGAAGAAGAAGAAGAAGAAGAAGAAGAAGAAGAAGAAGAAGAAGAAGAAGAAGAAGAAGAAGAAGAAGAAGAAGAAGAAGAAGAAGAAAAAGAAGGAGAAGAAGAAGAAAAAGAAGAAGAAGAAGAAGAAGAAGAAGAAGAAGAAGAAGAAGAAGAAGAAGAAAAAGAAGAAGAAAAAGAAGAAGAAGAAGAAAAAGAAGAAGAAGAAGAAGAAGAAGAAGAAGAAGAAGAAGAAG
>NC_088374.1:1041766-1051766 GCF_034508935.2 Berghia stephanieae | reverse complement strand
TTCTTTGACTTGGGCAATAAGTGAGTTCGGATGTCAGACCTGTGTATATGTAAACGTCGGGTTTGATTTATTACTTCGTTTTAGTTGGGAGATAAATAGCGTTTTCAATAGAGAAAAACAAACTTGTATATATTTTATAAACGATCTTAACAAAAATTGATTTTTGTCAGCATTTCGTTGATTCCGATTATTCCAGTTTCAATAGCGTATTTAAAAATGTGGCCAGAAAAATCTTCCTTCTAATATCGATCGGTTCAAATGACCATCATAATGGCAGCAGAAGCTTCTTATGGTTCACACTATTATGTTATGACGATCGACCCAATCAGCAAAGTCCGGTCCGCATTCGTGCACCGTCGCGAACCCGCCTGGTAGCATCGTCACAACACACCTTTCGACTAGATGCTCTGCCGTTTCGGGTTCTTGCCCACAGCGTGGACATAAAGGACAGGAAGTTAGACACCACTGATGTAACGCACCGGCCGTTAGGCAGCTCCTCGACCGAAGCCGATTCGCAGCTACCCAGTGTCTCCTCTTACTGGTATCAAAGCCTGGCAACTTCTCACCAAGCTTAGAGGAGTGTAGGTCCCCGCCCCCACGAGGATTGAATTCATCCAAACCGACTTCCATCTCGTATGTGCAGCTCTGTCCGTAGTCAGGGATTCTGCGTACAAGGGTTGCCGGGACTTATTTCGGCTCGAAACGGGGCACCGTTCATTATGCGCATGAGAGGGGTATCCCCATTCCCTCTCTCTTTGATCTTACTTAGCCAGTTTCCCGTAATGGTCTCCCTCCGGACATCGGGGGGGCTGGATCGCTGCCATCACCGGGCCCCATTCTCTAGGGGTTGTTGCTAGCGTTCCCGACACTATGTGCATCGACTTGCGAAGTTTTACATCCACCTTCTCAACGTTTCTGCTTCTACCCCACACTGGAGCGCAATACTCCGCGGTGGAATAGCATAGTGCCAGGGCGGATGTTCTCAGGAGCGCTTGGCTAGCGCCCCAAGTCGATCCCGCCAGCTTCCTCAGAAGACTATTCCGCTTCTCTATCTTCCGGGCAACCCCTTCGAGATGAACCCGATAGGTAGGGCTGCGATCCAGCGTCACCCCTAGGTATTTTGGACGCGGCTCATATGGGAGTGGCTGGTCCCCGACTAGGACATTCAGTTTACGGGTGTGCCAACCACTGCATAAGTGGAATGCAGTGGCCACGGTTTTTGAAGTGTTCATCTTCAGGTACCACTTGTCAAAGTAGGATTTGAGTCTGGTGACGTCCTCGCTGAGTACGCTCTCGAGACGGGTCCACACTTTACTCTGAGTAACGAGTGCCCAGTCGTCTGCGTATCCCAGCCTCAGGGAGGAAGTGTTCGGCATATCGCTAATGTAAACGTTAAACAACATTGGCGCAAGTACCGACCCCTGAGGGACCCCATTCTTCAATTTCCTAACTTTGCTCGTGACGTCTCCCAGCGCGACGTGGAATTGCCTTTCCCCTAAGATCGAAGAGAACAACTTCAAGGTCTTTTTGCACCTTATGATTTTTGCAAGTTTGAGCATTAACCCATCGCACCAGACCGTATCGTACGCCGCTGATAGGTCTATAAACACAGCACCTGTTTGCTGTTTTCTCTCGAACCCGTGCTCAATATGCTCTGTAAGGGCATTGACCTGCTCCGTGGTGCACCTCCCTTCCCTGAAGCCTGCCTGCTCAGGTGGCAGGGCAGCGTCTAGGACCGGCCCCCATCGGTTTAATAGAACACGCTCCAACAGTTTGTAAAGACAGCTCAGCAGCGATATGGGTCTGTAACTGTCTGCCTCCTTCGCCGGCTTCCCTGGCTTCAGGATGGCAACTATCTTCGCATGCTTCCACACTTGTGGAAGCTTTCCGTTTGCAAGGATGTCAGACATTGCCTCTGCTAGCCAGGCCCGTGCCCTGGGGCCCAGATGCGTCACCATATCGGGATATACACCATCTATCCCAGCTGCTTTGCCGTTCTTCACTTCGCTAATGGCTGCACCCACTTCTCGGGGACTGAACGGGGCCGTCCAGTCCGACTCCTCCGCAGGTAGCGAGTCCAAAATCGTACGGTACGCCTTGCGGACACCGCGCTCAAAAGCCTGATTAGGGACCCGCTTGCTACGGTTCTTAATATTCTTGGCAATTGTGTCTGCCTCGCATTCCGGTGCAGCCTTCGCGAAATTCCGATCTGGGTCCAATTTCTTTATCAAACGCCAAGCGTGGCGGCTGGAGTGTGTAAAGTCGAGACTTTCCACGGTCTCCTGCCACCGTTGCTTCCTTCCCTCTGCCAGAGACTGGAGTAGTCTATCGGCTGTGTCCTGGGACTGGGTCTGCTGGTACTCTCGGTACAGCTCTTCCGACTCTGCTGTCCAGCAAGGGGTGTAGAATTTCCGTTTGCCCCGTGGAATAGAGCGTTGAGCGCTCTTAACCAGTAGCCTACTAAATCTGGTTATATTCTTGGACTTGGGAGGAATGGCAGGGCAGACCTGCTCGATATAGGAACTGAATTCCTCCCAGTCAGCCTTCCTGAAATTCCATCTGCAAAGTGGGAGAGACTGCACCCTCGGTATTGTCACCCCAGCTGTGACAAGAACCGGCCTGTGCTGGCTATGCGGAAAGTCCCCGAGGACTGTCCGCTTCACCTGCAACGGTTCACCGTTCGCGCCTTTCGTTACGAGGGTGAGGTCTGGAGTATACTCCTTCTTATGGCGGGTACCCCGGAAGGTACCCTTGGCTGTAGGATCGTACACTAGGTGTAGATCATTACAGTCCATCCATGAGCGGAGTTGTCTTCCTGCCTCATTGCAGTCTCGGTAGCCCCATTCGTGATGGTGGCTATTAAAGTCTCCCAGACAGATGGAAGGATGGCTGACCACCGGTACCGGTGGTGTAGTCCAAGTCGCTCTAGGTGGTTTGTATATATTATGCAAACACAGTCCACCTACTTCCACGGAAATTCGGTTCACCCCATTGCTGTCCGTTACGCTCTCAATGACCCTTACCTTCGATGGCTCTTTAGCGTAAACGCTAACCCCTCCTTTGAGCCTCGAGGTGTCCTCGCGTTGGACCACCGTATAGCCTGGGATCTGGAATCGGGAAGATTGCGCGCCTGAATAAAGGTGGGTCTCCTGTAAAAGGAGGATATCAACGCAATGAACGGCCAATAGCTTTGATAAAAGCTCATTTTTTGCCATACTCTGGCTCTCGACGTTCAGGGACAATATACGCGTCAGCTCGCCATCCCCGCCGTCGCATTTTCCAATCGGCAGGCCGCAAAATCGATTGATGCATGGGACGTTTGCTTTTTTCTCGGACGTGCCGACGACCCTGGAGACACGAACGCGGTATTATTTGGCTAGGCGGCAGACCGCTTCGCCATTGACGGGACTGGTTGGGACTCGACATAAGGACAATAGTGTGGCGCCCGGGATAGGGCTGCTATTCGGGCACCGGGTTTGGATCAAATTTAGTCACACACCGGGGCGAGCAGCTCATGTGGCTCGTTGGCTCGATACCCGGGATGGTCTCGTGACGGTCGACCGGGATTTACACCTTTGCCCTCCCGTGTGCCTCAAGCCCCCTCACCAACTGCAAGGTAAAGATCCACGAGGGGGATCATAATGGCAAAAACTCTTAAACCTGCGAATACAGAAGACTTTACAACGTCCCAGGTTTGAGAGTTTTGCCAAGGTGAATGTCATTTAAATCGACTTATATATGAACAACAATATTCGGGCCACATTTTTCAAAAAGGTTTTTTTTTTTTTTTTGTTTTTCTCCATATCGTGATTTTTATTTGTTCAAAATGCAAATTGCGTCTGAAATTATTTTTGTCAAAGTTGTCCTTACTTAAAAAATGGCCGCGTTGAGGGTTTACATACAATTGAAAATGACATTTAAAAACCTGACAACTGCCTTTGTCATATCCCGATCTCGTAGGCTGAATATCAAATTGCTTGATATCATTTACTTGATTAGTGTGATTAATAACAATCAAATAATGTAAATATTATTCGAATAAAATATTCGATATTATTGCAGATAATGTTATGGAAAAAAGGAAGTTACCCGAACAGAGCCTCAATCACATTATGTCGATGTAGGTAGCGGAAATAGGTAGAGGGAAGAGAGAGAGAGAAAGTAATATGGTGGAGGCTGTGCAGTCTAAATTTAGTGTTGTGAAACAAATATTATAAATAAAGCTTATATAATCATCAATGGACTTTGTGTTATATGTGTAGTCATATTGTTGTACATGAACTAAAGTTAATTCTCTTCATTCTGGTGCCGAAACCCGGGAGGACTTTTAGATTCTCAGTTTATTTAAAGTGTCAGTGCGACAAAAGAGTTTGTGTATAATCTTAATATGGCTACGCAGTCCCATTCACCGGACCGTGCAGTGTTGCAAAAACGACGTATAGCATCAAGAGGCTGGCTGACCAGAGCCATTGATAGATTAAAAACTTGCATTGAAGCAATTGATAAAGGTAAAGAAGACATAGAACAATGTATGAATGAAGTGGTAAAAAGATGTGATTCGCTTCATATAGTTCAAGAACAGTTTGAAATGACGTTGGATTCGAGTGAATTGATGGCTGACGTGGATGAAGCTGAAGAATATGTCAGCCAATCAAACGCCATTATTGCTGTGGCCCGGCGAAAACTCAATGAATTCACTACACCGATTCAGGGCCCAACCAGCTCCCTATCAAACTCATCATCGTTGGGGCTCTGCCAAGGTGGGACCACCCCACAACTTCCTAAAATAGAAATATCAAAATTCAGCGGCGACTTCGCAGAATGGCCTTCGTTTTGTGATAGATTTTCAGCGATAATTGACAAAACGACGTTACCAGAAGTTGCCAAGTTTAGCTACCTGCAGGCTTCTCTTGTTGGAGAAGCAAAAACGGCGATTGAGGGCCTTGCTCTTACTGACGAAAATTATAGAATTGCCATGGACATCTTAAAAGACCGTTTTGGACAAAAAGAACGCATCATTTTTGGACATGTGCAAAATTTGCTAACAGTCGATTTTCATAGTGCAAAAAACATAAAATCCTTATGGGCCGTCTTTACAAAACTTCAGATTAACATCAGAAGCCTCGAAAACATGGGCGTGGACGGCACACATTATGGACTGGTGCTCACACCGCTTATCGTCAGTCGCTTACCTCCGGACATCAGACTCATGTGGGCAAGGAAAAGTCACAAAAAGGAAGGAGATTTAGCGTTCCTTATGGACTTTCTACACAACGAAATCGAGAATCGTGAACGTTCACAGAGCTTTGTACCTGTACCTACATTACAGAATCATCGTGAATGCAAAGCAAATCCAAACTTTCGTTCTACCGCCTCAGCTCTTACGTTGTCATCAGGAAATGACTTTTTGTGTTCATTCTGTGGTGGAAAACATGGCAATAGCAAATGTAGGAAAGTTTTTACCATGAAGACAGAACATGTTAAGGATAAGATCAAAGAGAATAATCTTTGTTGGGTTTGCTTCACAAAGGGTCATGTTGCGAAACGGTGCTACTCAAAATGTAAAATTTGTGGCCATAAACACAATGAGAGGTTTTGTAGTAACGGGCAAATGAAAACAGAATCGGGCAATACAAATTTCAACTCCAGTTTTGCTCAAACTGAAAATCCCGAAAGTATCAATGTTGCCTTTTGTCGAAGCAAACTTACAAACAAAAACACTGTGTTACAAACAATGAAGATTAATATGAAGGGTGTCTCTTTGACAGTTTTGTTCGACAGTGGATCAGATAGAAGTTTCATCTCGAGCAGAGCTGTCAAAAGAATAAAACCTTCCTTTTATGGCAGAGAAAGCTTGAATGTGTCTGCCTTTGAGTCAGATAAACCTTCAGAAAAGGCATTGAGAAATGTTTATGCTGTGAGATTTGATTTGCCCTGTGAAGGGAAAGAAACCTTATTACTTACAGAGGTTAAGGTCATTTGCGCGGCAATGTTTCAGGCCGGCAATTCCCATGGATGTATTATCACACTTTCAGGAGTGTACATTCTCAGAAGATATCCATTGTGATAAAAACGTAAGCATTGATATCTTGATTGGTCAGGATTATTATTGGAAACTCATCAAGACAGATTCTTGCGTGTGTAGTCCTTCTGGGCTTGTTGCCCAAGAAACTGTCTTAGGACCATGGGTCCTCTCTGGTGCATATTCGAACCCGAGTAACAAAGCACTCGACTCCTGCAGACAACTGCTCTGCTTGACAGACATTCCACAATCTGACTTTAGAAAATTGTGGGATCTTGAATACTTAGAATGCTGTCATGATAAGAATGCACCATATGAATCTAAAGTTATGAAAGAGTTTGCAAAAAGGATTGAGTATGTAGACAATAGGTATCAAGTGGCTCTACCTTGGGTAGAATCAAAGAAGCCGCAATTGCAGTGCAATGCGTCTCAAGCTAGGCAGAGACTTGATAATCTTGAGAGAAAGTTATCAAGAGATAAAATACTGAAAAAGGGATATGATGATGTTTTTAGGAAAATGGAGGCAGACAGCATCATTGAGGAGGTGCCCTTGGATGAAGGTCAGAACATGAAAATTCAAAATTCTATTTGCCTCATAGACCAGTTGTTAAGATGTCCAGCCTTTCAACTAAGATACGCCCTGTATTTGATGCTTCTGCCTCCGGACCAAACACTATCTCTTTAAATGACTGTATGGAAACAGGCCCAAACCTGTTACCTCTGTTGAGCGATGTGCTCATGCGATTTCGAAGACATAAAGTAGCCTTATGCTCCGACATAGAGAAGGCTTTTCTCCAGATTAGTGTCAGACCAGAAGATCGCGATGTGCATCGGTTTTTCTGGCAGATTGACAACATAGTTCGCGATTATGCGCATAACAAGAGTCCCGTTTGGAAACAAAGCCAGTCCATTTCTCCTGAATGCCACCATTCGTCATCACCTGTCACAGTATCCAGCCACCAAGGCCATCAAAGAATTGTCTGAGAACATGTATTGCGATGATTGGCTCTCGGAGGCGACAGTGTGGACGAGGTTATAAATCTCATGTCTGAAGCTTCAAAAGTCATGAGTGAAGCTGGTATGAAGTTATGCAAATGGTCTTCCAATAATTCAGAAGTTGCAGAAAATATTCATAGACATTTCGAAGACAAAAGCTTAGAAAATGACTCTGTCAAAGTTCTCGGAAAGCGTTGGAGTCCAGTCGAAGACACTTTCACCTTTGATGAATCTTGGTTCCAGAGGATGTGTTAGTTACAAAACGGTTGATTTTGAGTTGCATAGCCAAGACATTTGATCCACTTGGGCTTATCTCCCCTATTATCATGTCTGTCAAAATATTGTTTCAAGAAGTGTGGAAGTTGGGACTTGATTGGGATGAGCAAGTTGAGGTCGAGTTGAGAAAAGATTTTTGGCATGGGCTGGAGATTTGCTTAGGTTGCGAGAGTTATCGATTCCAAGATGTTTTGTTTCTCTCACGTGGAAAGAGAAACAACCTGTGGAACTTCATTGTTTTTGTGATAGTTCTCTCAAGGGTTATGGTGCTGTGATCTATTTGAAAGTTCTTGAAGTTGATGGTTCAATCTCTATTTCTTTGTTGTGTCAAAGGCTAGAGTTAGTCCTTTAAAGCCTGTCACTCTTCCAAGACTGGAATTGCTAGGAGCCGTTGTTGGTGCTAAACTTCTCCGTCTGTTGTCAATAGTTTACAGCTCCCAGACAGTGTGAAGTACTTTTGTTGGACTGATTCGTCTGTGGTGCTGCAGTGGATCCGTAGTGAGCCGACTCGGTGGAAAATGTTTGTGTGCAACCGTGTAGCTCAAATACAAGAGCTTACTGCACCCGAGTCATGGCATCATTGTATAGGGAAAGAGAACCCAGCCGATTGTTTAACCAGAGGGTTGTCAGCTGAGGAAATTCTGAACAAACCGTTGTGGTTTCAAGGTCCACCGTGGCTCAAAGGTCCTAATAATGAAATGGACGAAGTCAATGAGGGTAGCCATGTGGTAAGTGAGGAATCAGCAACCACTAGTGTCACAGTGTGCGCAGCTAAAGCTGATTCAGTATTGGATTTTACACGGTGGGGAGATTTCTCTAAGTCTATTAGAATAATTGGTTGGATTTTCCGATTCATAAATAATTCAAGAAGAAGAAGAAATTTTATGGAAACGACACATCATAAGTTGTGTGTTGATGAACTTGAGTTTGCAAAATTGAAGTTGTTGTTGTACATACAAAGTTTACATTTCGCTGAAGAAATCGAGTGTCTTGAAAATAATAAGCAGGTTAAAAGAACGTCGGTCTTGTATAAAATGAATCCCTTTCTTGACAAACAAGGACTGTTGAAGATGAGAGGTCGGCTTCAATTTTCTGATCTTACCTTGAATGAAAAATTTCCTATCATTCTGCCAAAGTGTCATTTGACCTTGTTATTAGTGCGAAGAGAACACATAGCGTTAAAACATGCAGGAGTGTCACAAGTTATGGCATCTTTGAGAAATCAGTTTTGGATAATAGGTCTAAGGTCTCTGACAAAAAGGGTTAAGCGGAAGTGCGTTCGTTGTCAACGATTCGATTCTCAACAATGTTCACAATCAATTTCTCCCTTACCCCAGGAGCGCCTGGTTCGTGTCGATCCCTTTAGTATTACTGGTGTTGACTATAGATCCTTTATTCACTGTGGATGCTGTAGGGAAGAAATTCTATATCTTACTCTTTACGTGTTGTGTGGTTAGAGCAGTTCACATTGAACTTTGTGGAAGTTTGTCATTGAGTGATTTTCTACTCGCGTTCAGACGTTTTGTTGCGAGACGAGGAATGCCCTCTAAAATACTATCTGACAACGCGAAGACATTTCAAGCGGCGGCAAGACATACTGCTGATCGTTATACCGATGACGGTCCTAAGTGGTCATTTAACGCTCCTAGAGCTCCTTGGAGAGGTGGGGTTTGGGAAAGACGAGTGCGTTCAGTAAAGCAATCTTTAAAAAAGACAATTGGAAACCGGAGTTTGAGTAGAGTAGAGCTGGAAACTGTCTTGTTCGAAATAGAGTCTTGCATAAATGGCAGACCCCTCACTTATGTCTCTGATGACCCTGAGTGCAATGAGGCATTGTCACCTGCTCATTTTCTGCTTGGGCGTCATGATAGCCATAAGCCAGCGGTGGAAGCAACAGAGCCAATTGCTAGTGGAGCTATGGCAAGAGAAGCTTCGTTACAGATTAAAAGGCAATTAAATAAATTCTGGGATCTCTGGCACAAGGAGTACATTCGAAACCTGCCTCTTGTCAGGTCTTCACCTAAGGGTTCTCCGGTTAAGATAGGTTCTCTAGTTTTACTCAGAGAAGATAACAGTCCAAGGCTGCGATGGCCTTTAGCTCGAGTTGTTCGTCTTTTACCTGGGCGAGATGGTTGTGTCAGAACTATTGAGATCAGAACTGCTAATGGCAAGTTTGTACGACCAGTGCAGAGGGTCCATGCTCTCGAATTGGAAAATGAACAGTATCCTGTTGAAGAATATATTTCTTCACGTGATGATAAAGTTGATGAAAACTCAAAGCAAGACAGTGATAACAGATTGAAGCATTCACAAACATCTGTTACCACTAAATGTGGCGATGATAGGTCGCCGCAGAAAACTCAGTCTGTTGTTGTTTCGAGAGCTGGTCGCATTATTAAACCTCCAGCTCGTTTACAGATAAAATGAATTAGGTCTAAGATTGTTTAAATAAGGTTGACTGTATTTTAAGCATTTATCGTTTTCATTATCACATTTAATTTTGAAATGTTCGTATATTTTATTAATATTTTACTGTTAACAAGTATTATTACCATGTGTCTATCAGTAAACTTGCCAGAATATTTTACGAATTTTACGCCAAAGTGGCAACCCAGATTATTTAGACTTGAAAGTTATAAGGTACAGATAGTACATATATATGTTGATATTGTACACCATATGCATGCATTCTTTATAATGATAATA
>NC_088374.1:1031766-1034266 GCF_034508935.2 Berghia stephanieae | reverse complement strand
TGACGTCACCGGCGGAAAAGTTATTAGAGAGAGAACGTCATGTTGGTTGTGCCTATGCGTCTCTCGTCCTTGGTTCAAGTCCCGTTGTGACACGTCCCAAACATGGCTTTTACTCCCATTCTCTCACCATACGCATGTATAAAATGAGAAAGTGGAAATTGACATTATTATTTATGTTGAAAATAACTATACTATTAGACATGCGTCATCTCTCTTCAGCAATGTTTTGGTAGGCAATACAGCACAGAGTTATAATAATCCAAGCTGCTATATGGCCTTGTGGTATGAAAGTCGCTTTCGGATCGAAAGGTCCTGGGTTCGAACCTGTCTCAGCGCATGGTTAAGTAATTGGAAAAGGCTCTTTACCCATATTCTTTTACCATACTTAGGTGTAAAATGAGTACCTGACCGTTAACAGCGTTGTCTTTGTCAGAAAAAAATGTAATTTTGCCAAACAGGCGTCTTGTCTCGTTCTACATGTTAGGTGTTGCTTTTGGACAGGGACCATTTGTAAAGCGCTTTGAGCACATTTAGTGGATATTGCGCTATATAAAGCTCAATTTAAAAGCCAGTGTCAATGGCAACAGGACATTTTTGGCCTCTGTCATTCGTAACCGACGTATTTTCTTTCCGAATCGAAGCCCACTCAATCTAAAAATAGCTGCTATCTTGTTGACGCTATGGCGTCTCCTTGTAACTAGAATCAGACTGAAGAACGAAGTCTTGCCTCAGCAAATGACTAAAACTTGTCCAAAGTTAGCCCCAAGGTGCCGTGATTTTAGTCTCGGACTTGCTTTGTCATCTCACATGAAATCCGATGTTTTCAAGTCATGGACTAAAGTCAGAGATAGTCAGAGACTAAGCGCAAGCCCGCGTTCATGAAAACGGCCCCTGGTCTCCATGACAACTACCGAGTTCTGTTCCTCGAGTAACGGATATGACGTTGTATCTGAATTTGATTCTGAATCCGAAACCTACTAAAAGTCGATTTAATTATGGGTATTTGTAAATGAGGGCGGAGAGAGGTGTTGAACGTGGCCGCCATTGTTGTTGTTTAGGCTGAAATACTTTGATCAGCATCGCTTGAAGGTTTTAAAATCTGATTTTGTTCATTAAATGAATCGGAAAGAGCGTTCGAGTCTTTGGTGTTTTCTCATATCATGGCATCGTTACTTCATTTCCCCATAATTATATCAAATGAGGTGTAAATAATATAATATTATTTACATGTCTTTCCCTAAAAAAACAACAAATTAACAGCTAAATGAATGAATAAATATATAAATAAATAAACAAAAAAAAAACTATAGTTCTGAGCATTTATAAAAATAAAATAATTAAAATGAAATTCCATTTTTTCATTTCATAGGGGAACCTTGTCTCTGGCGTCTATTCAAAGGGAAGACTGGAATAACCTAGGCGCCTGCCGCAGTGCAGTGCAGCGACGCAAATTGAGCTAGGGCGAGGTGATTTGCTGAAGGTCACAAAGCGCAGCTGCGGGTGATCCATCTCGGTTCCTTTTCGGGTAGAAAGCAAAGATAAAACCACGCGGACCCCAGAGCCAATAAGCGTGTTCAAAGTTCTATAAATGGGGTCTCTAACCAACAGCAATACTTGAAATTCAGGGCGAGACATAACGCCTGTTCGTCAATATTACAATTTGTGCACTATCTGGGTACAGCTGGGGCGACCATCCCCAACCCAGCGCGTCCACAGGTGGCGGATCGTGGAACGGCCTACAGATCCTGATCTATAGGTCAGCTGTAAAGCCGCGGACCAACTGGCGATAGTCGTGGAGAGTGAGGTTGGGTAGTCTGGCAGCACAGCTACACATACAAAATGCCTCATATACTCTATGAAGGGACTATCAAGGTGAATGGGAGGCGCCTTAAAACCTGCCAAATGCTCCCACTGCCTTGTGGGTTATGACCGGGAGGTCAAAAGGCTATGGAGTAAACCAGATAAAAATCCGTCAGAAGGCAACGGGAAACCACTGACGTATCATCCCAAGATCGTCATGATGTCCGTCCAAGCGAATCTAGTCAACGACGTCAATGGATGTTTTTCGAGCAACTCGATTACAGCCTCGTCCGGTAGAGATAGTCATGCAGGTGAACAGGTGACTCTCGACCGTCATCCAGCTACTGTACACCACCAAACATTACGAACAGCAACATGGAATGTAAGAAGTCTGTACCAGAAAGGAAAATTAGCAAATGTAGTTATGGAAATGAAGAGATTGAATATCAATGTTTTAGGATTATCAGAAGTTAGATGGAAAGGAGCAGGAGAACTTAATTATGATGACTGTAAAATTATATACTCAGGAGGAGGAGAACACCAAAGGGAGTTGGAATTATACTAGATAATAAAACGGCGCGAGCAGTCAAAGGATTCTGGCCCATATCAGACAGAGTAATGGCAATCAAACTACAAGCAAAACCTTTTGATTTTGATATTTTACAAATATACGCCCCAACCACCAGTCACGATGATGAAG
>NC_088374.1:1012052-1031666 GCF_034508935.2 Berghia stephanieae | reverse complement strand
TCATCATCATCATCATATCATCATCATCATAACAACAAAATCATGGTAATATGATTTGATTGATTTTTCCAATGGTTTTACTGAATTCATTTGCATCTGAATTTGGGCAACTGCCTATAATAAATGTTGAATTGAATTGAATCGAATGACACATCTGTCGCTCCTTGTTTTGTTTTTTTTTCAAACTGTTTACCAATTAAATAAAACGACTCGCATATCTAAACAATTGTAAACTCCAAAAAGAGTTTCGTAAAAAATATTGAGTTGTCTTTGAATTTATAGTTTAAAGATTTAAATAGAAAAGTGAAAGTTTGTTTGGGATAATAATTAGTTTTGCCCATGTTGTCTTCCACCTTTGATGAAATCGTAGATTTTCATTCTGCACAGATAAATAACAATGAGGCGAGATACTTCAGATTGTCCAGCCATCAACCATTTCACCTACACATCGATCTTCCAACTCACTCTCTCTTTGCGACCCATCAATCAATCGCTATATATATATATATATATATATATTATATATATATATATATATATATATATATATATATATATATATATATATATATATATATATATATATATTTTTATAAAATAATAATTCTCTCCATTACTACATTTCGAGCACTTTTCGTACCATATTTGTATCAAACACGATTCAATATATATATATATATATATATATATATATATATATCCGTCCATCTATTTATCTATCTACTTATATGTCTATCCATCCAACCATCTATCCACCTATCCATCCATCCATCCACACATTCATCCCATTCATCCACCCATCCATCTATTTATCGTATTCATCCTTCTATTCATCCATTCATCTATCCATATATTTATCCAATCCATCCATATATTCATCACATCCACTCATCCATTGATCCATCCATCTTTTTATCACATCCATCCATCCATTGATCCATCCATCTATTTATCATATTCATCCTTCTATTCATCCATTCATCCATCCATATATTTATCCTATCCATCCATCCATTGATCCCTCCATCTATTTGTCCCATCTATCTATTCACCAATCCATCCCATTTATTTAGCCCATCCATCCACAAATTCATCCATCCATCTATCTATCCCATCCATTCATCCATCCATCCATCTATTTATTTCATCCACTCAACCATTCATCCATCCATCCATCCATATATCTGTCCCATCCATCCATCCATCTATGTATTCCACCCATCCTTCCATACATTAATCCATCCATCCATCCATCCATTCATCCATCCATCTATCTGTCACATCAATACATCCATCTATTTATTCCACCATCCTTCTATCCATTAATCCATCCATCTATTTATCCCATACATCCATTCATCTATTCATTCTATCCATCCATCCATCCATTCATCCATCCATCTATTTATCCGAATCCATCAATCACTCATCCGTCCATTCATTCATCCATCCATCTATTTATCCAATCCATCCATCCATCCATCATTCATCCATCCATCTATTCATCCATCTATTTATTTATCCCACCCATCCATTTATCTATTCCATCCATCCATCCATCCATCCATTTATCCCATCCATCCATCTATTTATTCAATCCATCCATTCATCCATCCATCAATCCATCCATCCATCTATTTATCCCGTCCATCCATTCATGCATCCATCCATCCATCCATTCATCCATCCATTTATCAATCCATTCATCCATCCATACATACATCTATCTATTTATCCCATCCATCAATCCATCTATTTATCCCATCCATCAATCCATTCATCCATCCATTCATCGATATGTTCATCCACCAATGATCCATCAATCCATCCATCTATCCATCTATCCATCCATCGAATCATTCAACCGAAATGGAAGCGACAGGAAGGCGCCCACTTGAATACGTTGTAGAGAAGATTGTCATGAGATGAAATTATATGTGCTACACGACCAGGTGATGTGATTAAAAGTTAGGGGGACGGGAGGGGGGGGGGTAGGATATTTTCTATTCACGTGAGGCCAGTATCACAACGGAAATCAATAAAATAAACAGGGATCATAACATTTTAATGTGGTGTTTACAGACAGCGAAAATATATTTATATAAAATAGCGAACGTAACGACCGAATAACATTTAAAATATTTAACTTGCAATAAATTTGTAGAAAAAAAGGTTATTATGTGGTTAAAGATTAGAAATCGAGTAAGGGTGAGGGCTATTATAGTCTACTTATATTTTAAGGAATAGATTTCAGGCCGTTAAAAAAACAACAGTTTTGTGTATGTGTGTATGTTTCTATGTGTCTGCTTTGTGGTGAGATACCCATGCTCACAATATTGTCTGAGATGTCTGCTTGGTTGTGAGATACCCTTGCTCACAATGTCGTCTGATATGTCTGCTTGGTGGTGAGATACCCATGCTCACAATGTCGTCTGAGATGTCTGCTTGATGGTGAGGTACCCATGCTCACAATGTCGTCTGAGATGTATGTTTGGTGGTGAGATACCCATGCTCACAATATTGTCTGAGATGTTTGCTTGGTCGTGAGATACCCATGCTCTCAATGTCGTCTGAGATGTCTGCTTGATGGTGGGGTACCCATGCTCACAATGTCGTCTGAGATGGCTGCTTGGTGGTGAGATACCCATGCTCACAATGTCGTCTGAGATGTCTGCTTGGTGGTGAGATACCCATGCTCACATTGATGTCTGAGATGTCTGCTTGACGGTGAGATACCCATGCTCACAATGTCGTCTGCGATGTCTGCTTGATGGTGAGATACCCATGCTCACAATTATTGTCTGAGATGACTGCTTGGTGTTGAGATAACCATGCTCACAATGTTGTCTGAGATGTCTGCTTGATGGTGAGATACCCATGCTCACAATGTCGTCTGAGATGTCTGCTTGATGGTGAGATACCCATGCTCACAATGTCGTCTGAGATGTCTGCTTGATGGTGAGATACCCATGCTCACAATGTCGTCTGAGATGTCTGCTTGGTGGTGAGATACTCATACTCACAATGTCGTCTGAGATTATCTGCTTGATGGTGAGATACCCATGCTCACAATGTCGTCTGAGATGTCTGCTTGGTGGTGAGATACTCATACTCACAATGTCGTCTGAGATTTTCTGCTTGATGGTGAGATACCCATGCTCACAATGTCGTCTGAGATGTCTGCTTGATGGTGAGATACCCATGCTCACAATGTCGTCTGAGATGTCTGCTTGATGGTGAGATACCCATGCTCACAATATTGTCTGAGATGTCTGCTTGATGGTGAGATACTCATACTCACAATGATGTCTGAGACGTCTGCTTGATGGTGAGTTACCCATGCTCACAATGCTGCCTAGATGACTGTTTGGTGCTGAGACTACCAAAGTTTTGTGAATTCTTTAATAAACGGTGTGCATGTGAACTGTGCAATCCTGGACAGGATGCTGAGGAGGATGACCTGGCAGAGAGGTGTCTAAAAGCTGTGACTAGGACGTTGTGTAAATTAAGATTATTGTTGTTAAACCATTTATTGATAATGGATTCAGCATATATGTTAGTTGATAACTTAACGTCTAATGAGACAATTGATGTCGAATTCGACTGCAGAGGGTTATAGAATTGACTCCAGTAATTAATATTATTATGATTAATGAGGTGTTAATTATAGACATCATAATATCAATTAAAAAAGGAGTTCGTCAAGGATGTATCCTCTCTCCATATCTATTTAACCTGTACACAGAGTTTATCTTCCGTAAAACCGAGCACATTCCAGGTATTGTTATTGGAGGTAGGAGGATAAATAATCTGAGATATGCAGATGATACAGTATTGTTAGCATCGAACGAGACAAATCTACAGATCCTTGCAAATCAAGAAAACCTGAACAGTACAGCAAAGGGTCTAGAGATGAATGTTCAAAGACGAAGGTAATGGTCATGTCAAAGAAGCCTGAAAAAATCGCAAAAGTCCAAATTAATAATCAAAACATCGAACAAGTAGATTCTTTTAAATATCTTGGACAGACAATGACCAACAACGGAAAGAATGAGCTGGAAGTGAAAAACGGGATAGCTATAGCTAAGGCGAGGTTCAGCCAACTGAATAACATTTTAACTTCGAAACAAACGCAGATGAAAACGAGAATAAGAATACTCAAATGTTATGTCCACTCAGCACTTCTCTACGACTCAGAACAATGGACCTTGAACAAGCAAATAGAGAAAAGAATTGAGGCCTTTGAATTGTGGACTTTCCTTTGCCTTGGAAAAATCAATTGGAAAGAAAAGAAAACAAATCAAGAAGTCTGTGACATCCTTGATATCAGACCGACCTTAATGAAAGTAATAAAAACAAGAAAAGTAAGGTATTTTGGACACCTAAGACGCCATCAAACTGTCAACAAGGACATTCTTGAGGGTAGAGTTGAGGGGAAAAGAGGAAGAGGCAGGCCAGCAAGAACTTGGATAGATGATGTGAGGACATGGACAGGATTGTCGGCAGCCGAATGCAGTCAGCAAGCCGTCAACAGGGAAGATTGGCGTGTCATTTCAAGTCGAACTCAACCCATGAGATGACACTGGAAGAAGAAGAATATCATTGTAATGCATGATAAAATGTATGCTGGTGACGATAAAAGATAATTAATATTATCTTATTGATGGATAACATATTATATAGAATTATTTTTCACCAAGCAAATTATTGGAGAAATTCTTGTTATGGTAACATTAAGAAAGTTACCATTTGATTTTCTTATTACATGTTTAGGTTAAGGAATTATTACCAATGATTTAAGGTGATGGGATATCAATAATGTATATTTTTTAAATATATATATATATATATATATATATATATATATATATATATATATATATATATATATATATATATATATAATTTTTGAAAATTGAAATTTTTAGCAAAATTTTACTTTAGGTGAGGGAGGAATATAAGAAGGTTGGCCTTCATCTTACCTGTTGACTTGATAGATAATGGACCGTATGATGTTGAACATTATGGCTATAAAGGATTTTAGTGTCAGGAACTAATCTTGACATTATGGCTATAAGGGATTTTATTGTCAAGAAATATTTCGGACATTATAACTCTCGGGATTGCATTGTCAGATACTAATTTGGACACTACTGTGAGGATGACTTCTGGTATTAATTATGGGACATTATTGCTGTATGCAAGGGTGTGGACACAATTTAGGGTCAACTACAGGGATTATAAGCCGGGAGCAGCGTGGTTTATGAATACGGGAGGATTGGAGTGAAAAGTTAGTGTTGTCTGCAGGGATTACTACTTGGCCTGGCATGGGAATTTTTCAAGTTATGTTTTGCTCACAGTTGGTAGTTATAAAAGAAGTGGTTAAATTTGAAGAAAAATAGAGAGAGAGGGGGGGGGGACTCGATTGGCGACCAGACAGTTGAGTGACTCTATGTTGAGTCATGGCAGGGAGAGACTATTCGAGGCGAAGGTATGAAGTTAGTTTATCAAACTGTCTAGCTATAAACTAAAAAAGAGAACTATGATAAAAGAAATATAATTTAAGAAATAGAAGTCCAATTGACTAGATTAGGATTCTTTAATTATAAAGAAGATGAAGGCCGTAGTGTGATAGCAACATGTTCAAAGATTACACTTGTGAGTATTTATATAAGTAATGTAGATGGTTTGATTGCAGTAGAAGCAGCGGTAACGGTAGCAGTACAATGTAGTGGGGATAATAATAATATAATAATATATACTTCATTCATCCAAAAATGGAAAACCCATTTACAGACGAAGAGGGGGGGGGGGGAATGGAGGGGTGAAGGAGAAGAAGAAGAAGAAGAAGAAGAAGAAGAAGAAGAAGAAGAAGAAGAAGAAGAAGAAGAAGAAGAAGAAGAAGAAGAAGAAGAAGAAGAAGAAGAAGAAGAAGAAGAAGAGAAGAAGAAGAAGAAGAAGAAGAAGAAGAAGAAGAAGAAGAAGAAGAAGAAGAAGAAGAAAAAGAAGAAAAGAAGAAGAAGAAGAAGAAGAAGAAGAAGAAGAAGAAGAAGAAGAAGAAGAAGAAGAAGAAGAAGAAGAAGAAGAAGAAGAAGGAGGAGGAGGAGGAGGAGGAGGTGGAGGAGGAGGAGGAGGAGGAGGAGGAGGAGGAGAGCGAAGAGGGTGAGAATGGAGAGGAGGAGGAGGACAAGGAGTAGGGGGAAGATGAGATGTAAGAAATGCAAACATCACTATTCCTAAATCTAGATTGACACATCTTTTGTTTTATGAGAGATATCTTGCATAGAGCCTTTTATTTAATTGTACTGACTTGGGGTTTAGTTATAGCATGTGTCCATTTTTGTATATTTTGTACATTTTTTACATTTTGTATAATGTGTACAATTTTGTATATTTTATACAATTTTGTATATTTTGAACAATTTTGTATATTTTGTACAGTTTTTAATATTTCGTATCTATTTAAGATGAATCTCTCATTGTTAAATATGAAGACGATAATATAGCCATTTTGGGACTATTGAATAGCCAAGAATCAGAAAATGATGATATAAACCAAATTGAACATTTTTAAAATTGGTGTCAGAAAAATTGCCTTGAAATTAATGTATCAAAAACAAAAGAACACATTTTTGATTTCAGAAAAACTCAGACTCCTCCAAATATAATAAAATAAAAAATAAATAAACAGGAAGTTGAACTTGTCATGCAATTCAAATATTTAGAAGTGATCATTGACGAATCGACAGAACTTCCATATACAGACACCGCTCAGGAAAGACCCGTGATCAGACAACAAATGTCATAGGTTATATATAATATATAGATATTGGAAGAACTGCCATATACAGGCACCATTCAGGGAAGACCTGTGATTATACACCAAATATCATATGTTATATCTTATATATAGATATTGGAAAAACTCCCATATACAGACACCACTCATGGAAAACCCGTGATCAGACAAGATTTTATGTCTTAGGTTATATATAATATATATTGGAAGAAGTTCCATATACAGGCACCACTAAGAGAAGACCCGTGACCCTACACCAAACATCATAGGTTATATATAATACAGAGATATTGGAAGAACTTCCAAACACACACTCCCTCCCCTCCCCCCCCCCCCCCCCCTCTCTCTCTCTCTCTCTCTCTCTCTCTCTTTCTTTCTTTTTTCTCTCTCTCTCTCTCTCTCTCTCTCTCTCTCTCTCTCTCTCTCTCTCTCTCTCGCTTTGCTTCTCCGAATAATTTGATTCAATAGTCTGATGTCACGTCGCCCAACAACGGCAGCAATCGTGGTTCTAAACAAAAAAGAAATCGGTACTTTTTTATTTTCATGCTGGCTGGAACTTTTCAAATGTATTTTGATCAGAATGTGTAAAACTCAAAACGATCAGATGGATAATGTTATTCTTTTTCATTTGGATACGCATTTATGCTCGTCGGAGAAATATTTCATAAGGGCGTCCGCCATTGTTACGATAGTTTAGAGCTAGTTATTAAGTTACCATGCGTCATTACGAGGAAAATGACATTACGACTGTTAAAGCGTATTAACCAGTAGATTTTTGACCAATCAAAACATGGAATTTGTGACAAATCTTCAAACGTGCTCGGACAAGCATGGTTGGTTGTTTATGAACAATACCGTGAATGAAATCGACCTTTCTCTGGCCATTGTTATTGATTTTATTGTTCCAGATGGGTGAATAGTTTTCACACGATTTTCTTTATGATAATATTATATACGTTTAAGATTACACATCGTTTTCTGTGTTGATTCTATCGATCTAGCGGTAGAATAGTATGCATTTTACGTCGACACAAACCATCGATAGTAAAACCTGTGTCGTTTGCTATATTTACCAATCACTGTCATTGTTTACAATATGACGACTGTCCGAGACACGTGGTTATCTAAGGGGCTATAGATAGAATGAAGTTGACGTGACTCAGGCTTTTGTAATTTTTTTTGGGCCATCCGCGTTTATGACTAATTCTCACAAAACTGTATTCACCAGACGATAAACGTTCAAGATTACATATAGGTTTTTGTGTTGGTCCATTTTATTTTCGGATAGCAATGTTGTAAGTTTCTTAACCAAGCGCATACTATCTATTCTTTCTCTAGATAGAATGAAGTTGACGTCACTTCGTTCAGAGAAAATCAGATTTTAGCTGTGCGCAAAGTTCACTCGTCTGCTATGCGTTTATTTAAATAAATTCACAACATCGGATACAACGTACCAACGCACAAACATATGTGTAACCTTAAACGTTTGTAGCGTGCGTTTGGCTAAGAATTTCACAACATTACCATCCGGAAATATGACGGGAAGAGCGCTATAACTCTGAGACACCAGAATCTAAGCGCTTAATTTACAAATTACCTTGGCTGAAACATACTCATTCACACACACACACACACACACACTCACACAGACATACACACACATACACACACACAGAGACATAAACAGACACATACACACACAGACATACACACACAGACATACCCACACACATACACACAGACATACACACACAGATATACACACACACATAGACACACACACACATACATACATACACAAACAGACATACACACACATACATACACACACAGACATACACACACAGACATACACACAGACATACACACACATACACACACACTTACACACAGACATACACACACATACATACACACACACAGACATACACACGCACACGAAAAAGGTTAGGAATAAACATACTCGACCAATGGACGACGTGTCTTTAAAGGAATACATTGGAATGGGGGTGAGGGGGGGGGGGGACCTGGGGATTTATATATGACCTTTAATAAAAACACGAGCATACAAATCAAGACATATTATCATGTCGAGTGAAATGTGAATTATTCGAGTTGTATCCACGTCAAGTGTTTTTTTGTTTGTTTGTTTTTTTTTTTTTTGTTTGTCTGAAGATTTTATTTGATTATTATTATTATTATTATTATTATTATTATTATTATTATTATTATTATTATTATTATTATTATTATTATTATTATTATATTATTATTATTATTATTATTATTATTATTATTATTATTATTATTATTATTATTATTATTATTGTTGTTTGCTGTGCTTCATTATTGATTTTACTTACTTGATTTGTTGATTTTAAATCATATATTCTTGTATGAGTTTGTATTGTCAATTGCCTTAAAAATAAAACTTTGAACGTAAATCAAGGGGTGGGTGGGGAAGGAAGGGTTTGTGTGATACAAGGGGTGGGTGGGGAAGGAAGGGTGTGTGTGTGATACAAGAGGTGGGTTGGGAAAGAAGGGTGTGTGTGTGATACAAGGGGTGAGTGGGGAAGGAAGGGGGTGTGTGTGATACAGGGGGTGGGTGGGGAAGGAAGGGGGTGTGTGTGATACAAGGGGTGGGTGGGGAAGGAAGGGTGTGTGTGATACAAGGGGTGGGTGGGGAAGAAAGGGTGTGTGTGATACAAGGGGTCGGTGGGGAAAGAAGGGTGTGTGTGTGATACAAGGGGTGGGTGGGGAAGGAAGTGGGTGTGTGTGATATAAGGGGTGGGTGGGGAAGGAAGGGTGTGTGCAAAACAACATCGACCAATAAACTTCCTGTCCTTTAATGATGCAGAGCGGACGAGAGAAAAAGACCACAATAAAGTGATATGGTAAAAGGGGGAGGGGAGGGGTAAGTACATGTGAGTGTTGGGCTTTTCTATAAACACTAGAGACAAACGATTTAAGACGTGTCACATCACATGAGTCTCGTCTCAGTGGTCAACATGAAGGGATTCAACTTCTTGGTGAGTTCTATGGATAGACTGAAGTTGACGTCACGTGTTATTGTTTTTTTCACCCATGTTTATGAGTAATTCTCACTACACTGTATTACCCATGTAACGACTCAGCATAGACTTCGTTAATTTAATGTATATATTATCAATCAAATGCTTCGTGCAGTCAACATTCACACTCACATACAAAACATGCACAACACAAAATGATAATTCTATAAATGGCTCTAACATAAACAAACAGAGCCGAAAAACTACATTCATACAGATACCCAAACAACTCCAGAATATTACAATACATGTTAGAAACCAGACTATAAACGTTCAAGGTAAAAACAGTTGTGTGTGTGTTGGTCCGTTATACTTCCGGATGGCAATGCGGTGAGCTTCTTAGCCAAGCGCATACTATCTATAGATGGAATGAAAATGACGTCAATCAGGTCTTTGTTATAGTTTTTTGCTATCCACGTTTATGAGTAATACTCACTAAGCTGTATTATCCTGACTATAAAAGTTAATGATTACACATAGTTTTGTATGTTAATTCGTTATACATCCGGATGGCAATGTTGTGAGCTTTTTAGCCAAGCGCATATTATATATGCTATCCAGTTATCTAAAAGAAATAAGTACAACATCCGTCAGCCGGACATAACGAACCAACACGAAAAACTCTGTGTATCCTGAAACGTTTGTAGTTTGGTTGAATTTAGTGAGTACTTATCATTACAAGGCTGTCTAAAAACAATGACAAAGAACTGAGTGACGTCATTTTCGCTCTTCGTATATCTGGTTTTGATTTCACATATTATTTAACCCGGTGTCTCAAATCAGTTATTACCGAGTTTGATTTTAATGTTAATTATTGACTATAAAGTCAGCAATTGATGCTATGCGTTTAGGCAAAATACAAAATGTGTCACTCAAAACTGTGTTACATAGAACTTTTATATAAACAACGAAATTGACGTCATTCAGCTCTTTGTTATTATTTTTAACCAGCCATTTCCATAACTAAATTGAAATAAATAGACGATAAACGTTAAAGGTTAAATATTATAGTGTTGTTTGTTGGAAAGTTATATCGGACTTTCGGAAAGTTTGAGTTTATTGACTAAACAAATACTATATATCGTCTGATTGACATAATTTAGTGAAAAGTAATCGTTTAAAATGCATGTCTAAATACAACAGCAAAGAGTTTCTTGTCGTCGCTTTATATTTAACTATATATAATCCAGAAGCATGGCAAATGTACAATAATCCTTAGGTAATGGAGTGATCATGAATGTCAGCTAATCTTGACAATATCTACTCATATTCATGATCACTTCTAATTCTTAAGGATGACTGTACATTGGTCATGCTTCGGGATTATTATGCTCACCCTATATTGGATTTATCACAGTCGATATATTTTACACCTATCTATTTAGATTCTACCCACTATTCCCCTTTTTTGCGCACATAATTTCATGCATAGTTTAATTGCGCTCAATTAGGAACTCTTCAGTTTAAGATTTTCTACAACAGAGATGACTTGCGAAATTTCTCTGTCGTTATTCTGGAATTTTCTAATGTATTTATGACTTTATTGGGGTTTTTTTTTGTTGTTGGCTAAAGAAGGGTGTTAAGCCCGAAACGTTAGGTGTTGGGTATTTGTTCTTTTTTGCAGCTGTTATATTCAATTTTGTTACTTAATTGTAAATCTAGAAATCTTTGACGGTTCCATTCTCTTCCTTTTTACTGGCACTGACATCACCTAAATGTGTCGCAGGCGCCATTAAACCTTTACAACAAGCAATGAATAATTCGTTTTTTTTCTTTTTTTTTCATTTGAAAGCTGGTGGTTTTCGTTTACCTCTACATACTTGGACATGTGAACTCCTGCGAGAGAGGGAGAAGTCGTTCGAAACGTGAGAAATACACTGTTTGTAACAGTCCATCTGTAAGTCAATGTTTCGTACATTACAAACGTTAATGAAAAAATACCTGAGCATTTATATAGCGCAATATGTACTAGCTTTGTGCTTAAAGCGCTTTAAGAGGATGCCCGAGCCAACAGCAACATTTAACATGTTAGACATGACGGCTTTTAGGCGATATTACAATTTTGTTGGGACAGATACATCGCTGTTAACGGCCAGGCCTCATTTTACGGTGGGAATAAAGTGCCCTTTCCAAGGACGGAACTATGCGCTGCTCGGGACAGGAATCCAGGACTATCCGATATGAAGTCTAGTGTCACACACACACACACACACACACACACACACACTATACCACATAGCCGAACAAAGAGACATTTGTAACCAACAGCCACCATTTCATATTGTGATATCAGCCTTTACCACGAATCCCAATGTGAACTGAAAAAATAAACTATAAAAATGTTAAACCGATTGTATTGGTCTAGTTAGTAATAAAATGGTCACGGAGGACAATTGTAGACTGCATTGTATTTGGTCGGGCTGAGAGGAAAGCTGGGGCTGTCTTAAGAGTTTAAAGTTGCACACATTGTGGTGTGCATATGATTGGTTCACAGAAATCTGAAGTATAGAAAGTGGACGCTCACAGTTAAGAGTTGATAATAAAAATAAAAATAATAATAATAATAATAATAATAATAATAATAATAATAATGATAATAATAATAATAATAATAATAATAATAATAATAATAATATAATAATTAATAATAATAATAATAATAATAATAATAATAATAAATAATAATAATAATATTAATAATTTAATAATAATAATAATAATAATAATATAATAATAATAATAATAATAATAATAATAATAATAATAATAATAATAATAATATAATATAATAATAATTAATAATAATAATAATAATAATAATAATAATAATAAATAATAATAATTATAATAATAATAATAATAATAATAATATAATAATAATATAATAATAATAATAATAATAATAATTAATTAATAATAATAATAATATAATAATAATAATAATAATAATAATATAATAATAATAAATAATAATAATAATAATAATAATAATAATAATAATAATAAAATAATAATAATAATAATATAATAATAATAATAATAATAATAATATAATAATAATAATAATAATAATAATAAAATAATAATATAATAATAATAATAATAATAATAATAATAATAATAATAATAATAATTTAATAATAATAATAATAATAATATAATAATAATAATATAATAATAAAATAATAATAATAAATAATAATAATAATAATAATAATAATAATAAATAATAATAATAATAATAATAATAATAATAATAATAATAATAATAATAATTAATAATAATAATATAATAATAATAATAATAATAATAATAATAAAATAATATAATAATATAATAATAATAACTCTTTGTTGCATAGTGTCCAATATTTTGGACACATTAAAAAGTGTCCCTCATCTTCAGACCGACCTCACAAGTATTAGAAGTTTTGTTTCGCGGCAATTGGAAGCCCCAAATGCTAGTTTTTTAAAACACCAGAAACGCAACTCTGCCTACTTTCCACTCAATGCCATGCTGCAAAATGGTAACACAAGCACCTAAGAGGTAAGCCAACTTTTCGCTTATTTTTGACTGCTTTGTAGCTTTTAGTCCCAATAAAAGTTATTGTTGATATGGGTTTATGGGTCCTGCTCACTTCTGAAGGTGTTTATAGGTTCAAAACGTTGATCATTATTTTATAATTGGTTATTTTTAAGGCTTGTCCAAAATATTGGACAGTATGCATTGGAGGAGAAGTGACTTTTATCGAGCGTCCATAATATTGGACACCATGTGCGGGGGGCGCGTTACTATAAATAGAACCGTCCAATATTTTGGACAGTATGCATGCAAATAACTAGATCAGAGACAACATTGCAATTAATTCAGTTGATTCTTTATTGAAACTTTATTTAGATATAGTCGGTAGTAAAGCGGCATTTGTGGCCGAGTTGTTCGCACGACTCGCTGCTTGTGCTGGTCAAGATTCAGTGAGCATTCTAAGTGATAAAATGGGTGGCAATGTGACCAATCGTGTTGTTTATTATCTGTCATGTAGGCTGAAAAGATCAATGAATGCAGCTGAAGCAAGGCTACTGGTGCTTGATGACATCCAAGACAACATTCCAGACTGTAGTGATGACGAGCGTCTTGATGAGGAAGGAGATGAAGAGTATGCAAATGGAGATGCTAGTGGTTCCGATGACGAGTACGACGGCAACACAGCTGATTCGGAGGAGGCTGATCTTTCTAGCAGTATTGACCCGTAAGTTATTGTGATTGTAGA
Organism: Berghia stephanieae; assembly: GCF_034508935.2. Lineage (NCBI taxonomy): Eukaryota > Metazoa > Mollusca > Gastropoda > Nudibranchia > Aeolidiidae > Berghia > Berghia stephanieae. Next base: position 1,017,528 of record NC_088374.1, on the reverse strand, counting down.
ATTCCCCCACCAATGTGTAAAATAGCAAATCAATATCTTGAATAATTTTTGTGTTCGGATGTTTTAGGGCGGCATATCACCTCGCATGCAAAAGGGTTCGGTTCTCTGTCCTGCTCACATGAGATCGGACTTTTGGACATGTATCAACGTTTCGGCTCCTGTCACCCACTGCGCTGTGTGGGCCTTTGAAGATGTACGCAATTCTTACGGTTTTTTCGTCTGTTTGTTTGTACTTTACTTAGATTTAGTATGTATTTCTACTTTTTATAACGTAAATGGTATATCTATTTCCTTGCAGAACTCCAAGAACATGGCACTGGGTGAAAAGAGACCTACCGCCTCATACTAGAGTAGAAAATGAGTTGCGAGCCAAGGGGCCAGCCTTGAACTGCCGGACGCCACTTGACATGTTTCTCGCTCATCTTGATAATGAGTTATTGGGCCTCATGCTCCTTGAAACCAACAGACAAAGACATCACGTCCAATCGGTAAAGAAGGAAGAACTGAGGACCTTCATTGGTATATGCCTGTACATGACGATTGTGAATTTGCCATTTCGAAGATGGTATTGGTCTGAAGCAACGAAGCAGCACACTGTCTCCGATGCCATGACCTGTAATAGGTTTGATGAAATTTTGTCTGTCATCCACTTGAATGACAATGAACTAATGAGGCCAAGGGGGGAGGTGGGCTATGATAGGCTGCACCGGGTGCGATCTCTATTAGAAAAATTGAATATTCAGCTCGAGGCATGTGCCGAACAAGAGCTACATGTTTCAGTTGATGAGCGGATGGTCCCTTTCAAGGGTAGACATAGCCTCAAGGTTTATATGATGAAGAAACCCAAAAAATGGGGATATAAGGTCTGGGTTTGTCAGGGACATCAGGCTATGTCCACAAGTTCATGTTTGCTGGGGACCCTTTAGCTGCTAGTTTTAGTCAACCTGGGACGGTAGGGGAGGGACTCAATGTGGGGAAATCAGGGGAGATTGTTCTAGCTCTTACTGGGGAACAACCGCAGGGGAGCTATGTCTACTTTGACAACTACTTTGCTTCACCTGACCTCCTCCTTGAACTAAAGAGAAGAGGGTTGCATGCTACATGCACACTAAGGGCAAACAGGACAAAGAAATGTCCCTTATTGTGTCGAAAGGACATAAAGAAAAGAGGTAGGGGGAGCTACGACAACAGGTCAGATGATGATCAGAGCCTGGTCATTTGTGAGTGGTTTGATAACAAACGTGTCCTTGTTGACTCACGCGTCCATGGAGTCGAACCCACCACACGTGTCACAAGGTATGACAGGACAAACAAGCGCCATATCACAGTGACCTGTCCTGCCCTTATAAAGGAATACAATCAAAATATGGGTGGGGTGGACAAATGCGATATGTTGCTTGCCTTGTACAGGAACACAATGAAAGGAAAGAAATGGTACAAGAGGATTTTGTTCCATCTCATTGACCTTTGTGTCGTCAACTCTTGGTTGCTGTGCAAGGCTAGTAATGCCGAGTGCAAGATGCAACTAGCAATGTTCAAGTTAGTTGTTGCGAGGGGACTGATCAAGTCTTCTTGCCCTACCGAGCGGACTCTAGAGCCAACCCCTCCCTTCCCTGACAGGCGCCAGTCCAAGTCTGCCAAAAGTGTGAATGTGAATGCAAGGTATGACAGGGTCGATCATTTTTCGAAAAGAATGGATGTGAAGGTTGGACAGAGGTGCAAGATGGAAGGATGCAAGAGAAAGTCGGTGTTCATGTGTCGCAAGTGTTGTGCGTATCTGTGTATGACTGGGAAGGATGGGTTGGATGACTGTTTTTATCGTTTCCACCACGCTTCATAATAGTATTTTTTTCAATAAATAATAATAATAATAATAATAATAATAATAATGATAATAATAATAATAATAATAATGATAATACTGATAATAATAATAATAATTAATAATAATAATAATAATAATAATAATAATAATAATAATATATAATAATAATAATAATAATAATAAAATAATAATAATAATAATTATTATTATTATTATTATTATTATTATTATTATTATTATTATTATTATTATTATAATAATAATAATAATAATAATAATAATAATAATAATAATAATAATAATAATAATAATAATAATAAGAATAATAATAATAATATAATAATAAAATAATAATAATAATAATAAGAATAATAATAATAATAATAATAATAATAATAATAATAATAATAATAATAATAATAATAATAATAATAATAATAATAATAATAATAATAATAATAATAATAATAATATAATAATAATAATAAATAATAAAAATAATAATAATAATAATAATAATAATAATAATAATAATAATAATAATAATAATAATAATAATAATAATAATAATAATAATAATAATAATAATAATAATAATAATAATAATAATAATAATAATAATAATATGATGATGATGAATAAATGGAAAAGAATCCATGAAATAATTTGGTCAATAGACATAAATATAGATGATTATTGAATCATTATACACATATCCATCTAGACTTCTATATCTTTTCATACACTTAAAGTGTTGTTGTTGGGTAAGAACCGCTTATAAAACTCTTTGAGCACTTTTGGTCGGTTTACACTGTATAAAAGCTGAAGTTTAGTGTAAAACATTTTTAGAGCAGAAAATCTAATTCTGTGTGTCATTCTTAAATTTGAAAATCTAATATCAGAACAATCTCTGACTTATTACCATTTAAAGAAAATCACTCACAACTAAATCATCTCTAAAGGGCACGTACGAGATAAAACATACAAATATGATACTCAGCACACTAAATATGATATTCATCTCCTCAATAAAACATACAAACATGGTATTCAGCACACTAAAATATGATATTCATCTCCTCAATTAAACATACAAACATGGTATTCAGTAAAGAAAATATGATATTCATTCTCCTCAATAAAACATAGAAACATGGTATTCAGCACGCTAAAATATGATATCCATTCTCCTCAATAAAACATACAAACATGGTATTCAGTACACTAAATTATAATATTCATTCTCATCAATAAAACATACAAACATGGTATTCAGCACAATAAAATATGATATCCATTCTCCTCAATAAAACATACAAACATCGTAATCACCACACTAGGGGTTACGTAATATCTCGGTATGTCATCTTAAAAATAATGTTTGTTTACAATTTCTTTTATTTTGTTTTTTCAAGGACTGCAATGAGTTTAGAGATGGAAGGTGTAGATCTATAACAAAACCAGACAGGTCTCGGGCAGTCGTGTGCGGTGAGTATTGCATATTCTATTATAAATTATGGAGAAAAACCGTTCTCCGCCCCCGCCCTGTTCTAGAAAAACACGTATTTTAAAATTTGGCCAGACAACTTGCCCTTCAAAAATCGATTGATTTAAAAGACGCTTTTCATTGCAAAAACACACAACTGGGACAACGCGAGGTTTCTTAGGAATCTGTTCTGTGATTTTTTGGTTTGTTTTGTTTTGTTTTTATTTCCAAGCTAAAGATTAACTATATAGATCGTTATTTGAGAATATTTCTCTTCATATTTTTAAGTTCGTGTCTTTCGAGAGAGAGATGCTTGTTGATTTAGACATGAAAAGGGAAACTGGGTGGTGTCAGATGAGTATTCCATTTTCTTATAATATGGACGAAGAAAAGGAGAACGAGTGTTTTGTATCGTAAATAGTCCATGCCATTATAGACAGGAAACGGAAACTGGGTGTTTTCTTAATTGAGTATTCCATGGTCTAAGAAACTAAGAATACGAATGGGCATATGAACGTTTTTTATAGTAAATATCCCATGTTATATTGGACAGGAAGTGGAAACTAGAATGTTTCTGAGACTGAGAAAGAGAGTAAGAATGTTTTATTTAAAGTAAGTATTTCTTGTACAGAGGACAGAGAAGTATTTTTCCAGTGACTTTTTAAAAATCAGAAATAAAAGAAAAAGGTTTTCTACCCCGTGAGGGTTAAGTATTCTTTAATATAGACATAGAATATAGAAAAAGAATGATTTCAAAAAGGTTAACATTTGTAAAATGCTTCAAGCACGTTTTTAAAATATTGTTTTACATAAAATTCTCTATATAAAATATTCTACATTTGAATTAAATTTGATAAACACTATTAAAACAATTATATTTTGATCCATTATTTCTCTGCCATAAAACTGATTACCTATGTTTTTTTTCTTTTACAGAGTATAAGGGAGGAGAGATAGTTGTAGAAAAAGTTTACGGTATTGTATAGTGTATATATTCTTAACAACTCATAAGCTTATCTTGCATCCTCCTGCTCCTCCTTCTCCTCCCCTTCTTCTTCTTCTTCTTCTTCTTCTTCTTCTTCTTCTTCTTCTTCTTCTTCTTCTTCTTCTTCTTCTTCTTCTTCTTCTTCTTCTTCTTCTTCTTCTTCTTCTTCTTCTTCTTCTTCATCAACTCTTTCTTCTTGTTCTTAGTTCTCACAGCCACGCCGTAATGCTGGCGACAAGAGTTGTGCCATGTTGTCTTCACTCATAACACACCAAAAATTGTTCATGATTTGATCATGTCACTATCCCCTCTGGAGAGATTGCTCCTCTGGTTGTAATTGTGCTTGGGTAGGTCAATTCGCTCTTAATCACGAATATCATCAGCCGTCATTGCCGTACGTAAGGACAAGTAATTCATAATTTTGATAATATAAATGTTCTGTGAGTTTCAATCATTACCTGTTATCGATTTTAATATAGCTGCATTAAGTGAAATTATTTGTGTTGATTTTAAATTCACGAAAAGATAATACTTTATTATTAAGACAAATTGATTCAGAGGTCTAAACAAATTTTTGCAGCTGTGCATTGATTGATGGCTGAGAAAAATAAGAAAAGCACGTACCACTTATTAAAAATCTGACTTCAAACATAAATAGTAATTACAATCACCATGACAGCTGCTTCACCACTACCATCTCCAACACATCATTGGTACATCTACAACAAAATCAGAACTTTTGATGCTATGCGTCTAGTTAAAATAATCATAACACCCACCAGTCGGATAAAACGTACCTACACACAGAGTAAAGTGTAACCGCAAACGTTTATAATCTGATAGACAGAATTAATTACGATATAACTAATCATTATAACAACTGTCTAGAAACAATATCAAAGAGCTAAGTGACGTCAATTTCGTTCCAACTATACCTACAAAACACCATAACTCCCGTCACCATTGTCGGAGAATCAATCACTTCCGCCACTAACATTATCATAAGCATCACCTCAGTCCCGTCCTGATCGTAATAAAGACTTCAGGATTAATTCAGTCCAATGTCCCCTGATATCTGCTGACATCGCTTCATAGGTATTCCCAGGCCATTATCATCAATTAATGTTAAGAACTGGACTGTAAGGTGTTATTTCAACCAATGAAAAAATATTTCCTCGAA
>NC_088374.1:999291-1006952 GCF_034508935.2 Berghia stephanieae | reverse complement strand
TTTTTGTTTGTTGGCCCTTACCCCCGGTGCAATGTGTGACTTCTTAGCAAAACCACAATAATTAACACAACCCCATACCAAAAGATTTTAAAAATCGAAAAAAAAAACAAACTAATTTACCTTACCTGCACGGGGCACAGGGGTGAAATGACATTTTCATACACTGACAAAAAAACACATAAAATTTTTACCCCCCCCCCCCCCCAAACACACACACCCCAAAAACCCCCTTCAACATCTAAGGTTTTAAACCGGGGACTTCCTTCACTTCCCCAAACCAAGGTTCTAACATGTTGACAATATGGGGGCCTTTCAAATCAATAGAATTTGTAGGACGGTTTCCACAAAAAATTTTTTTTTTTTTTTTTTTGGTGTGGGGGGGGGGGGGGGGGGGGGGGGGGGGGGGGGGGGGGGGGGGTTTTGGGGAGGGGGGTTTTGGGGGGGGGGGGTGGGGGGGTGGGGGGGGGGGGGTCGTTCAAAAGAAAATAGATTTTAGCGTGCGAAAATTCACTCGTCTGCTAGGGGTTTTTTTTAAATAAACCAAAAACAGGGATACAACGTCCCAACGCACAAACATATTTAACCTTAAACTTTTTTAGCGTGCTTTTTGCTAAAAATTTCCAAAACTTTTCCCATCCGTTATGACGGGAAGAGCGCTATAACCGAGACCCAGAATCAAGCGCTTAATTTACAAATTACCTTGGCTGAAACATACTCATTCACACACACCACACACACACACACTCACACAGACTACACACACATACACACACACAAACAAAACAGACACATACACACACAGACATAACACACAACTACCACACACATACACACAGACATACACACACAGATATACACACACACATACACACACATACATACATACACACACAGACATACACACATACATACACACAGACATACACACAGACATACACACACATACACACACACTTACACACAGACATACACACACATACATACACCACACGGACATATCACACCACACGAAAAGGTTAGAAAAACATACTCGACCAATGGACGACGTGTCTTTAAAGGAATACATTGGAATGGGGTGGTGGGGGGGGGGGGGAGCTGGGGATTTACATCTGATCTTTAATAAAAACACGAGCAAACAAATCAAGACATATTATCATGTCGAGTGAAATTGACTTATTTTGAGTTGTATCCACGTCAAGTGTTTTTTTTTGTTTGTCTGAAGATTTTATTTGATTATTATTATTATTATTATTATTATTATTATTATTATTATTATTATATTATTATTATATTATTATTATTATTATTATTATTATTAATATTATTTATTATTATTATTATTATTATTATTATATTATTATTATATTATTTTATTATCATTATTATATTATTATTATTATTATTATTAATTATTATTATTATTATTATTATTTTATTATTATTATTATATTATTATTGTTATTGTTTGTTGTTGTTTGCTGTGCTTCATTATTGATTTTACTTACTTGATTTCTTGATTTTAAATTATATATTCTTGTTGAGTTTGCATTGTCAATTGCCTTAAAAATAAACCTTTGAACGTAAATCAAGGGTTGGGTGGGGAAGTATGGGTGTGTGTGATACAAGGGGTGGGTGGGGAAGGAAGCGTGTGTATGTGTGATACAAGGGGTGGGTGGGGATGGAAGGGTGTGTGTGTGATACAAGGGGTGGGTGGGGAAGGATGGGTGTGTGTGATACAAGGGGTGGGTGGGGAAGGAAGCGTGTGTATGTGTGATACAAGGGGTGGGTGGGGAAGGAAGGGGGTGTGTGTGATACAAGGGGTGGGTGGGGAAGGATGGGTGTGTGTGATACAAGGGGTGGGTGTGGAAGGAAGGGTGTGTGTGTGATACAAGGGGTGGGTTGGGAAGGAAGGGTATGTGTGTGATACAAGGGGTGAGTGGGGAAGGCAAGGGGTTTGTCTGATACAAGGGGTGGGTGGGGAAGGAAGGGTATGTTTGATACAAGGGGTGGGTGGGGAAGGAAGGGTGTGTGTGATACAAGGGGTCGGTGGGGAAGGAAGGGTGTGTGCAAAACAAAATCGACCAATAAACTTCCTGTCCTTTAATGATGCAGGGCGGGCGAGAAAAAAGACCACAATAAAGTGATAAGGTAAAAGTGGAGGGGGGGGGGGTAAGTACATGTGAGTGGTGGAATTTTCTATATACACTAGAGACAAACGATTTAAAACGTGTCACATCACATGAGTCTCGTCTCAGTGGTCAACATGAAGGGATTCAACTTCTTGGTGAGTTCTCTGGATAGACTGAAGTTGACGTCACGCAGGTCTTTGTTATTGTTATTTTCCACCCATGTTTGAGAGTAATTCTCACTACGTTGTATTACCCATGTAACGACTCAGCTCAGACTTCGTTAATTTAATGTATATATTATCAATCAAATGCTTCGTGCAGTCAACATTCACACTCACATACAAAACATGCACAACACAAAATGATAATTCTATAAATGGCTCTAACATAAACAAACAGAGCCGAAAAACTACATTCATACAGATACCCAAACAACTCCAGAGTATTACAATACATGTTACAAACCAGACTATAAACGTTCAAGGTTAAAAACAGTTGTGTGTGTGTTGGTCCGTTATACTTCTGGATGGCAATGTGGTGAGCTTCTTAGTCAAGAGCATACTCTCTTTAGATGGAACGAAGCTGACGTCAATCACGTCTTTGTTATTATTTTTTGTCATCCATGTTTATGAGTAATACTCACTAAACTGTATTATCCTGACTATAAAAGTTCATGTTTACACCTAGTTTTGTATTTCAATTTGTTATACATCCGGATGGCAATGCTGTGGGCTTTTTAGCCAAGCGCATATTATATATGCTATCCAGTTATCTAAAAGAAATAAGTACAACATCCGTCAGCCGGACACAACGAACCTACACGAAAAAATGTGTATCCTGAAACGTTTGTAGTTTGGTTGAATTTAGTGAGCACTTATCTTACAATGGCTTCTAAAACAATGAAAGAGCTGAGTGACGTCATTTTCGCTCTTGTATATCTGGTTTTGATTTCACATATTATTCAACCCGTGTCTCCAATCATTATTACCGATTTGATTTAAAGTTAATTATCCAATATAAAGTCAGCAATTGATCTATGCGTTTAGGAAAATACAAAATGTGTCACTCAAAACTGTGTTACATAGACTTTTATTAAACAACGAAATTAGACGTCACTCGGCATCTTGTTATTATTTTTAGCCACCATTTCCAAAACTAAATTGAATATAATAGATGATAAACGTTAAGGTTAATATTAATAGTGTTGTTTGTTGGAAAGTATATATCGGACTTTCGGAAGTTTTGAGGTTTATTGACTAAACACATACTATATATCGTCTGATTGACATAATAATATGTAAACGTTGGAAAATAAAGTATATCTGTTATTAACATAACATGCATGTCTTAAATACACCAGCAAAGAGTTGCTTGTCGTCGCTTTATATTTAACTGTATTTAATCCAGAAGCATGACAAATGTACAATAATCCTTAGGAAATGGAGTGATCATGAATGTCAACTAATCTTGACAATATCTACTCATATTCATGATCACTTCCAATTCTTAAGGATGACTGTACATTTGTCATGCTTCGGGATTATTATGTTCACCCTATATTGGATTTATCACAGTCGATATATTTTACACCTATCTATTTAGATTCTACCCGCAATTTCCCTTTTTTTGTGCACATAATTTCATGCATAGTTTAATTGCGCTCAATTAGGAACTCTTCAGTTTATATCGTACGCTCTTGTTCACTTCCAAAGATTTGTCTACAACAGAGATGACCTGCGATATTTCTTTGTCGTTATTCTGGATTTTCTAATGTATTTATGACTTTATTGGGTTTTTTTTGTTGTTGGCTAAAGAAGGGTGTTAAGCCCGAAACGTTAGGTGTTGGGTATTTGTTCTTTTTTGAAGCTGTTATATTCAATTTTGTTAGTTAATTGTAAATCTAGAATTCTTTGACGGTTCCATTCTCTTCCTTTTTACTGGCACTGACATGACCTAAATGTGTCGCAGGCGCAATTAAACCCTTTACAACAAGCAATGAAATAATTTCGTTTTTTTTTCTTCTTTTCATTTGAAAGCTGGTGGTTTTCGTTTACCTCTACATACTTGGACATGTGAACTCCTGCGAGAGAGGGAGAAGTCGTTCGAAACGTGAGAAATACACTGTTTGTAACAGTCCATCTGTAAGTCATTGTTTCGTACATTACAAACGTTAATGAAAAAATACCTGGGCATTTATATAGAGCAATATGTACTAGCTTTGTGCTTAAAGCTATTTACGAGGATGCCCGAGCCAACAGCAACACTTAACATGTTCGACATGACGGCTTTTAGGCGATATTACAATTTTGTTGGGACAGATACATCGTTGTTAACGGCCAGGCCTCATTTTACGGTGGGAATAAAGTGCCCTTTCCAAGGACTGAACTATGCGCTGCTCGGGACAGTAATCCAGGACTATCCGATATGAAGTCTAGTGTCACACACACACACACACACACACACACACACACACAGACACACACTATACCACATAGCCGAACAAAGAGACATTTGTAACCAACAGCCACCAATCCATATTGTAATATCATCCTTTACCACAAATCCCAATTTGAACTGAAAAATTAAACTATAATAATGTTAAACCGATTGTATTGGTCTAGTTAGTAATAAAATGGTCACGGAGGACAATTGTAGTCTGCATTGTATTTGGTCGGGCTGAGAGGAAAGCTGGGAATCTCTTAAGAGTTTAAAGTTGCACACATTGTGGTGTGCATATGATTGGTTCACAGAGATCGTAAGTATAGAAAGTGGACGCTCACAGTTAAGAGTTGATAATAAAAATAAAAATAATAATAATAATAATAATAATAATAATAATAAAATAATATAATAATAATATAATAATAATAATAATAATAATAATAATAATAATAATAATAATATAATAATAATAATATAATAATAATAATAATAATAATAATAATAATATTAATAATAATAATAATAATAATAATAATTATAAATAATAATAATAATAATAATTAATATAATAATAATAATAATAATAATAATAATAATAATAAATAATAATAATAATATAATAATAATAATAATAATAATAATAATAATAATAATAATAATAATAATAATAATAATAATATAATAATAATAATAATAATAATAATAATAATAAATAATAATAATAATAATATAATAATATTAATAATAATAATAATAATAATAATAATAATAATAATAATAATAATAATAATAATAATAATAATAATTTTATAAAATAATAATATAATAATAATAATAATAATAATATAATAATAAAAAATAATAATAATAATAATAATAATAAATAATAATAATAATAACCCTTTGTTGCATAGTGTCCAATATTTGGACACATTAATAAGTGTCCCTCATCTTCAGACCGACCTCACAAGTATTAGAAGTTTTGTTTCGCGGCAATTGGAAGCCCCAAATGCTAGTTTTTTAAACACCAAGAAACGCAACTCTGCCTACTTTCCACTCAATGCCATGCTGCAAAATGGTAACCCAAGCACCTAAGAGGTAAGCCAACTTTTCGCTTATTTTTGACTCCTTTGTAGCTTTTAGTCCCAATAAAAGTTATTGTTGATATGTGTTTATGGGTCCTGCTCACTTCTGAAGGGTTTATAGGTTCTAAACGTTGATCATTATTTTATAATTGGTTATTTAAGGCTTGTCCAAAATATTGGACAGTATGCATTGGAGGAGGAAGTGACTTTTATCGAGTGTCCATAATATTGGACACCATGTGTGGGGGGCGCGTTACTATTAATAGAACCGTCCAATATTTTGGACGGTATGCATGCAAATAACTAGATCAGAGACAACATTGCAATTAATTCAGTTGATTCTTTATTGAAACTCTATTTAGATATAGTCGGTAGTAAAGCGGCATTTGTGGCCGAGTTGTTCGCACGACTCGCTGCTTGTGCTGGTCAAGATTCAGTGAGCATTCTAAGTGATAAAATTGGTGGCAATGTGACCAATCGTGTTGTTTATTATCTGTCATGTAGGCTGAAAAGATCAATGAATGCAGCTGAAGCAAGGCTACTGGTGCTTGATGACATCCAAGACAACATTCCAGACTATAGTGATGACGAGCGTCTTGATGAAGAAGGAGATGAAGAGTATGCAAATGGAGATGCTAGTGGTTCCGATGACGAGTGCGACGGCGACACAGCTGATTCGGAGGAGGCTGATCTTTCTAGCAGTATTGACCCGTAAGTTATTGTGATTGTAGAATTCCTCCACCAATGTGTAAAATAGCAAATCAATATCTTGAATAGTTTTTGTATTCGGATGTTTTAGGGCGGCATATCACCTCGCATGCAAAAGGTCGAGGGTTCGGTTCTCTGTCCTGCTCACATGAGATCGGAATTTTGGACATGTATCAACGTTTCGGCTCCTGTCACCCACTGCGCTGTGTGGGCCTTGAAGATGTACGCAATTCTTACGGTTTTTTCGTCTGTTTGTTTGTACTTTACTTAGATTTAGTATGTATTTCTACTTTTATAACGTAAATGGGACATCTATTTCCTTGCAGAACTCCAAGAACATGGCACTGGGTGAAAGAGACCTACCGCCTCATACTAGAGTGGAAAATGAGTTGCGAGCCAAGGGGCCAGCCTTGAACTGCCGGACGCCACTTGACATGTTTCTCGCTCATCTTGATAATGAGTTATTGGACCTCATGCTCCTTGAAACCAACAGACACCGTTGGCGCAACAAAGACATCACGTCCAATCGGTAAAGAAGGAAGAACTGAGGACCTTCATTGGTATATGCCTGTACATGACGATTGTGAATTTGCCATTTCGGAGATGGTATTGGTCTGAAGCAACGAAGCAGCACACTGTCTCCGATGCCATGACCTGTAATAGGTTTGATGAAATTTTGTCTGTCATCCACTTGAATGACAATGAACTAATGAGGCCAAGGGGGAGGTGGGCTATGATAGGCTGCACCGGGTGCGATCTCTATTAGAAAAATTGAATATTCAGCTCGAGGCATGTGCCGAACAAGAGCTACATGTTTTCAGTTGATGAGCGGATGGTCCCTTTCAAGGTAGACATAGCCTCAAGGTTTATATGATGAAGAAACCCAAAAAATGGGGATATAAGTCTGGGTTTTGTCAGGGACATCAGGCTATGTCCACAAGTTCATGTTTGCTGGGACCCTTTAGCTGCTATTTTTAGTCAACCTGGGACGGTAGGTAAGGGACTCAATGTGGGGAAATCAGGGGAGATTGTTCTAGCTCTTACTGGGGAACAACCGCAGGGGAGCTATGTCTACTTTGACAACTACTTTGCTTCACCTGACCTCCTCCTTGAACTAAACAGAAGAGGGTTGCATGCTACATGCACACTAAGGGCAAACAGGACAAAGAAATGTCCCTTATTGTGTCGAAAGGACATTAAGAAAAGAGGTAGGGGGAGCTACGACAACAGGTCAGATGATGATCAGAGCCTGGACATTTGTGAGTGGTTTGATAACAAACTTGTCCTTGTTGACTCA
>NC_088374.1:988030-994191 GCF_034508935.2 Berghia stephanieae | reverse complement strand
TTTCTTTTGGGTTTTTACAGTAATGTGATTGATGTTATAAAAGTATATGTCTGATAGTTACAAATTGCCATTTGTTCCTTCATATTCAAATACTGTAGTATATCATTTGAGTGTTAATTAACTGGGCATTCCATTTTAACGAATTCCTTCAAAACAGATAAGCGGAAAATTCATAGTTTTGATAATATAAATGTTCTGTGAGTTTCAATCATTACCTGTTATCGATTTTAATATAGCTGCATTAAGTGAAATTATTTTGTGTTGATTTTAAATTCACGAAAAGATAATACTTTATTATTAAGACAAATTGATTCAGAGGTCTAAACAAATTTTTGCAGCTGTGCATTAATGGATGGCTGAGAAAAAGAACAAAAACACTTACCACTTATTAAAAATCAGACTTCAAAAATAATTAGTAATTACCATCACCATGACAGCTGCTTCACCACTACATTCTCCAACACATCATTGGTACATCTACAACAAAATCAGAACTTTTGATGCTATGCGTCTAGTTAAAATAATCACAACACCCACCAGTCGGATAAAACGTACCTACACACAGAGTAAAGTGTAACCGCAAACGTTTATAATCTGATAGACAGAATTAATTACGATATAACTAATCATTATAACAATTGTCTAGAAACAACATCAAAGAGCTAAGTGACGTCAATTTCGTTCCAACTATACCTACAAAACATACGTCACCATTGCCAGAGAATCAATCACTTCCGCCACTAACATTATCATAAGCATCACCTCAGTCCCGTCCTGATCGTAATAAAGACTTAAGATTTAATTCAGTCCAATTTCCCCTGATATCTGCTGAGATCGCTTCATAGGCATTTCCAGGCCATCATCATCAATTAATGTGAAAAACTGGACTGTAAGGTGTTATTCCAATCAATGAAAAAAATATTTCCTCGAAAACAAAGTCGTTGTTTTCAAAACAACTCATTTACACCTCGTGGGATGACAGAATGTGAGTAAAGAGCCTTTTCCAAAAACTCAAAATTGTACCGCCCCAGAACGTATGAGTCCGAATGCGATTGTCATACCACAAGACCACACAAAATATTATCACAGTATTAACTCCATCAACATTGCCGTAACAGCAGCATTATATTTATTACCATCACGCACAGAGCGCCTCAACTATCATCACTTCATCATCATCAAAACAAGAACAACATCACTTCATCATCATCAAAACAAGAACAACATCACTTCATCATCGTCAAAACAAGACCAACATCACTTCATCATCGTCACAAATAATAGCGAGAGATTTTATATAGTGCAATAACCACTCAAAGTCTGAAAAAGCTTTACAGAGGGTTCTAGGCCAACAGCAACACTTAACATGTAGGACAAGACGCGACGCCTGTTAGACGATATTACATTTTTTTCAGACAAAACAACGCAGTTAACGGCCTGGTAATCACTTTATACCTGAGTGTGATAAAAGTGTGAGTAAAGCGCCTCTTTCAATGACTCAACTATGCGCCGATCGAGGCTAGGACCCAGGATTTTCCAATCTGAAAGCAAGTGTCATACCACAAGACCACATAACGGCATATTCTTCTGCATTATTTTACACTTTTATTTGTTCCCTCTGTCGAGTTGTCTCTTGCTCCTTCTCTGTTCATTCCTCTCTTTAGTTGTATTCTCCTTCTTCTTATTTTTCTTCTTCTTCTTCTTCTTCTCCTTTGTCTTCTTCTTCTTCTTCTTCTTCTTCTTCTTCTTCTTCTTCTTCTTCTTCTTCTTCTTCTTCTTCTTCTTCTTCTTCTTCTTCTTCTTCTTCTCTTCTTCTTCTTCTTCTTCTTCTTCTTCTTCTTCTTCTTCTTCTTCTTCTTCTTCTTCTTCTTCTTCTTCTTCTTCTTCTTCTTCTTCTTCTTCTTCTTCTTCTTCTTCTTCTCTCTCTCTTCTCTCTCTCTCTCTCTCTCTCTCTCTCTCTCTCTTCTCTCTCTTCTCTCTCTTCTTCTCTTCTCTCTCTCTCTTTACTTCTCTTCACTCTACTCATATCTCCACTCGACACCACCAACACTAGCACCACCACCACCACTACCACCACCACCACCACCACCACCAACACCGCCTCTAGATCTCTAATCATTACCATAATTGACATGGCAAGCTCACTACAAAAACATTTTAGGTCTTCCGGATGTATTTTATTTCTTCGGTGGTTGGCAGCTCTAAGTTGTACAGACGACCAGGAAGGGCGTTATTTTCACGGGGTGGTGGTGGAGGGAGAGGGATTGGTTATAATTTATGATGTTGCAGTC
This sequence comes from Berghia stephanieae, assembly GCF_034508935.2. Taxonomy (NCBI): domain Eukaryota; kingdom Metazoa; phylum Mollusca; class Gastropoda; order Nudibranchia; family Aeolidiidae; genus Berghia; species Berghia stephanieae. The sequence goes on along the minus strand of NC_088374.1, from coordinate 991,900 downwards.
GCGGGCTGCGGTGTATCTCTGTGTCGTTTTCCCCTTTTGTTATTTTGTTTCCTTTTCTTTCCTATTTTTTTTCCTTTTAAAAAACAATAATGGGTCAGAGAATGTGCAAGGAGAGGAAGTATTTGACACCATACCCCAGATGGAACGCTGCATATCAGACCACTCAGACATAGAAATAGAAGACAGACAGATAGGTTGATAGATAGATAGATAGATAGATAGATAGATAGATAGATAGATAGATAGATAGATAGATAGATAGATAGATAGATAGATAGATAGATAGATAGATAGATAGATAGATAGATAGATAGATAGATAGATAGATAGATAAATAGATAGATAGATAGATAGATAGATAGATAGATAGATAGATAGATATATTGTTTGTTATTCTTTTAATTTTTGCCTTGTGTTGTCTCGTTTTCACAAGATAAATCCCTTGGCCTAAGTAACCCTCCATGACCCACTTAACCCCTCGTGGTCCAAGTACCCCTATATTGTGGTTGTTTATGTGTTATCAAATAAGTCCAATGTGTAATTACAGAACCTGTGCTAAAAGTACTAGTTTTACAGCAAGTTAATTTTGAGATAATAAAATCTGAAGTTTTTATTCTGCTATAGAAAGTATACCCAAACAAATGAAGTAGTAGTACGAATTAGGGATGACAGATTATGTCTGTAGTCAAAATAATTGGTAAGTTAAATAATGTGATGATGCCTTAAGCTTATCATTGATTCATTGGAAATCATAAAAATGTAACAAGTTATTTTAATACAGGGATCTTTAATTTTAATTAGTATAAAGAATCCAATAGTTATTCTAGTCGGATTTACAAATGTTGCTATTTTTCTTTACAAATATTAGATTAATTAAACAAAAGTCTGTCCTTTTCTGACCTAAATCAGAGAACCTTATGATAAACTTAAGAGCTTCAAAGATTTGTTTTCTCTATTAACTGCATTAAAATTGTGAAGGACACACATACACTATTGATACTCATAGGACTTGATGAGAATTTAGTGCAGCTAAAAAAAATGGGAGGATGAAAATTTGTTGTTTGGATCAAACCCGTTCTTCTCATTGCTAAATCTTATTTTTATGTAGATACACATAAATAGACTGATACAAAAGAAACTACTCAGATTGTTTCCGCTAAAAGCTAAAAACTGGTTGGGACAAATACTGAAAGTTTCGGGCTCAAAACCCATCATCAGCCAACAACAAAATAGAACAATGAAGACATAAATGCATTCCTGAAATAACAGATCAACGACAGAAAACTGTACGGAACGTCCACTCAGTGGAAGGATCTCGGATTGAGATCAAATTCTCTACAGTGAGCAACACCCAATATTTCTCTGTCTTCGATCAGGTTTTTAGTAATATATTGTGCTATGCCACTGGCTTTCCGAATGAAAGGCCCTGGATTCGAGCCTTTCTCAGCGCAGAGTAATTCCCTGTAAAAGTCTCTTTACTCACATTCTCTCATCATACTCAGGTGTAAAATGAGTACCTGGCCATAAACTGCGTGGTGTAAAATGTAATATCGCCGTTCATGTCTCGTTCTATATGTTACTAATTGCTATTGGTCTGGGACCCTTTGTAAAATGCTTTGGGCACGTTTAGTTGATAGTGCGCTATATAAAAGTAAATTAAAAGTATGCTTGATGTTTTGAAAAATCCAGAGTTATTTAGTTTAAATAAGGAACTAAAACAGGTCTAGATTGATTGTTATCATTTCCTGACAAAGTCTAAGAAAGATAAAATGCCTAATTCCAACTAGATTCATACTTGAGATATCATATATAGAAATATACATTAAACGTGTTTAAAGATGTTTACAAGGGGTCCCAGACAAACAGCAACACTAAACATGTAGGACGATGTTACCATTTTTTTTTCTGACAGAGACAACGCTGTTTGCTATTACGTACTTCTTTTACACCTGAGTACGGTGAGATATTATGAGTATAGGACAGGTTCAAAGGACTCAACTGCGCCGCAGGGTACTCGAACACATGACCTTCTGATAAAAAGGAGAGTGGATACATTCTTAATGGTATAAATATTATAATGTCTTATTAAATACGTTAGCAATTAATTATAAATCTAGGGGGCAGCGTAGTCCAGCGATACGGTCTTTGTTCCTTCCAGAAAAGTACGGAGTACGATCACGCGCTGCTGAGCTGTGTGGCCTTGAGCTAGTCACCTCGCCCTAGCTCAATTTGCGGCGCTGCACTGAGGCTGACGGCTGGGTTATTCCTGGCTTCTCTTGGAATAGACTCTAGAGACACATTTCTCTTTTGGGGCGAATAAAGGAAATTTACTTTTATTTATTTATTTTACTAAAATATGTACCGACGTGTAAAAACACGTGTATTTTAACTTTTTTTGTAATTTCCTCAAAAGACACGTATATGATTTTATCTATACTCTTTCCTGTCATTCCCAGAGGAACCAGATGACCATCAACTACCACCTATTGGTTAAATACAATGGGTAAACAAGGTAACATGTCACAGGCAAGTGTTACAAACTGGACATAAACGGTTTATCAAATCCAAGTCAAGAATGATGATATCGTCAGATATAAATTATGTATTTCACTGCCCTCCCCCCCCCCCCCAAATAAAGGAGACAAGAAAAGACAAATTGATATTTAGTTTGAGGTTAAATTTACACGACCATTTTATCTATATCATTAAAACGGCTATGTGGTGTAGTGATATGACACCCTGTTTCGAACAGGAAGGTCATGGGTTCGAGCCTTGCTCTACGCATAGTTGAGTCCCTGAAAAATGGTCGTTACTCACATTCTCTTGCCGTCCGCAGGTGTTAAATGAGTATCTGGTCGTTAACAACGATGTCTTTTTTTGGAGAAATTTGTAATATCGGCTAACAGGCGTCATGGCTTTTTCTAACAGTTGACTGTTGCTGTGGTCAGGAACGCTTTGTAAAGCGCCTTGACTGTGTTTAGAGAATTTTGCGCTATGTATTTTAAAAGCTCAAGTTTATTTGTAAAGATTACGATTTCATGAAAAATGTTGGAAACGTAATATGTAACCATTGGCATCAATTCGTTGTCATGTGGAATAGTAGATAAAGACAAGATTTATGGACCTAGAAACGCCATTCACTTTATAAATTAAAGCATTTATTATCTTAGATTGGGTAATTGTAGAATATTCAGAGTCCCAAAAAAACCAACGCCATCGTCGATTATCTCCCCTTTTCGGACCGCTCCCTCATTTCTTTTAATCTTGACGTTTCAAAACCATGCCAAGAAACTACCACCACATCAACCAGAAACATTAAAGGCATTAATATGGAGAATTTCAGAGACGATTTAGAAACAAAACTTACTAAAAATTCAATGATTTCTCCAGACCAGTGGTATAGTTATCGCATCGAAACGCTTGACAAACATGCGCCATTCCAAACAAGGACCGTCACCAACCGCAAGTATGCTCTGTGGTATACGTCGGACGTTAAAGAGACTAAAACAAAGTGTCGGAGAGCAGAAAGACTGCTGAAAACATCAGGCCTTACGGTTCATCGTGAATTATTCATGAACACATTTCGTGCCTCGAAGACAACAATAAATCGGCAATGACCACGTAATTTTTTTCAAAATTTGAAATTTCTAAATCTTACAAACAATTTTTTAACATCTGCAATGATCTACTTGGACGTGAAAGATGCACTTCATTACCATCTACAACCAATCAAAGAGACTTTCCAATCACATTTGTCAACTTTTTTAAAGAAAAAATCCATAACATTCGTTCAGAACTAGATCGGTATGAACCATTTATAGATACAAATACATTCTGTGTTACCCCTTTAGACAAGTTCCAGCCAATTCA
>NC_088374.1:965530-983030 GCF_034508935.2 Berghia stephanieae | reverse complement strand
AATAATAATAATATAATAATATAATAATAATAATAATAATAATAATAATAATAAATAATAATAATAATAATAATAATAATAATAATAATAATAATAATAATAATAATAATAATAATAATAATAAATAATAATAATAATAATATAATAATAATAATATAATAATAATAATAATAATAATAATAATAATAATAATAATAATAATAATAATAATAATAATAATAATAATAATAATAATAATAATAATTAATAATAATATATAATAATAATAATAATAATAATATATAATAATAATAATAATATAATAATAATAATAATAATAATAATAATAATAATAATAATAATAATAATAATAATAATAATAATAATTAATAATAATAATAATAATGAAATCAATGAAAAATAACCGCTGATACAATCCGTGAAGTGGCCAAAGACGTGCAAGGGGTCAGCCCCCGAAGAGGAAAAGCTGGAAAAAAACATGGTGGTGGAATGAAGAGGTCCAAGAAGCATAAAGAAAAAGAGGGAAGCAAGGAAGAACGTGGAGACAAACAGGGATGCTATGAAAGTAGATTGATATAAGCAGGCAAAGAAAGAATCAAAAAGAGCTGCTCCTAAGCAAAGTCTGAGATATTCAAAGATATGTATGATCAATTTGATAATGAAGAAGGCCAGAAAAATATTTTTCGTATAACGAAGCAAGAGGACAAGAAGGGGAGAGATAAACAACATATTAAGATGATCAAAGACGAGAATGGGAGGATATTGGGCAAAAATGAAGAGATTCGAGCACGGTGGAAAACATACTACGAACATCTCATGAATGAATAGAATGACAGGGGCAGGAGAAGTGCAGTTATACAACCTAAAGAGAAGATAGTAGATGAGATAAGCAAAAATGAGGTGTGGGATGCAGTGCGCAAGATGAAAAGGGGGAAAGTAATTGGAGCATACGTGATACCAACAGAAGTCTGTAAATCTCTTGGAGATGGAAGGTTAAATATTCTTTTACGGTTATTCAACAACATCTTACAGAAAGAAGAAATCCCAGAAGAATTGACACAAAGTACGATCCCCATATTAAAAAAACGAGGAGAATGTGACAACTATCGGGGCATCAAGTTACTGAGCCACACAATGAAGATATTGTGGGAATGAGAAATCGATAAGAAGAATAGAAAAGATGTAGACATAAGTAAAAAACGGTTTGGATTTGTTGCTATTAAGTAAAAGTACATCGGATGCCAGATTTGGTCTCCTAATGGCCGTAGAGAAATATAGAGAAAATCAAAGGGAATTAAGTTGTGTGTTCATTGACCCGGATAAAGCATTTTGTAGGTTACCAAGAAAAGAATTGTAGCACTGTATAAGAGTAAAATGGTAACAGAGAAATATTATATTCTTCTTCTTCTAGGTTCCATGCCTGGTCCAGGCTTCGGATACTGCATGAATTATCTCTCTCCATTCCTCCCTGTCTCTTGCTTTTTCAAACAGCTCTTGGATTGTTAGGTTGGTGAAGCCCTTCAGTTGGTCTATGAGTGTTTTTCTTTGTCTCCCCCGGGCGCGTTTACCAGGTATTTTTTCCACAACTTGCCAGGTATTCATTCTTATCTTTCCTTACTATGTGTCCGAAAAAGGATAGTTGTCGATCCACTATTAAGGGCATTAGTTTCCTTTGTTGGTATGTTTGTTTTAGCACTTCTTCGTTCGTTTTGTGTGCAGTATACGATATTCTCTGCATCCTTCTCAAACACCACATTTCAAAAGCTTCAATGTTCTTTTGTGTTTCTGCATTTGTAGCCCAGCTTTCGCATCCGTATAACAAGATTGGCCACACGTAGCACTTCAAGACTCGGAATCTAATCCCGAACGACATCTGTTTGTTTTTCAAAATGTTTCCGAGGTCCATGAAGGCCTGTTTGGCTTGAGTTAGTCTTGCTCGTATGTCTCGGTTACATCTTCCATCTGTTGTCACTATTGAACCTAGGTATTTAAAACTTTCTACGTTGGTAAGTTGCTCGCCGTGAATCGTTATATTGCAGGTGTTGTTGTTTTCGGGGTTTTTCTGTATTACCATGCATTCCGTTTTGGTGATATTCACTTCCATTCCCTTGGCTTCACTATCTACTACCACTTTGTCAACAATCTTTTGAAGTTGGATTTCTGATGTTGCAATGAGTACCGTATCGTCTGCCTTATCTTATATTATTTATGTTGTGACGTCCTACTTTTATTCCCTCCATAGTAGTTATGCCCCTCATGATTGTTTCTTGGTATAGATTAAACAGATCTGGTGAGGCAACACACCCTTGACGGACTTCTTTCTTAATAGAAATGGAATTTCCTGTATAGTTTCCGATTTTGATAGATGCCTGCTGGGTGTAGTATAATGTTTGCATGAGTATGAGGTCTTTCTCATCAATGCCAATGGAGTGCAGTTGTTGTAGTATTTCTTCGTGGCGTACTCTATCAAAAGCTTTTTTGTAGTCAACAAAACAGAGGCATAGTGGGGTCTGAACCTGTATAGCTCTTTCACTTAAAACACGGAGGTGGTATATTGCGTTCCTTGTCCCTCTGTCAGGTTGGAATCCATATTGTTCTTCTGCGATTTCGGGGTTAATCTTATTCCTTAGCCTGTTGATAATTATACGCAACAGTATTTTGTTGATGTGGCTTATTAAACTTATAGTTCTAAAATTTTCGCATCTGACTGCACCTGCTCTCTTTGGTATTGCTATGAAAATAGAGTTACAGAGATCTTCTGGAATTTTCCCAGTGTTGTATATATTGTTGAATAATATGTGAAGTTCATCAATTGCTAGCTCTCCTCGGCTTTTTAATACCTCTACAGATATTTCATCAGGGCCTGTTGCTTTACCATCCCTCATTCGTTCCATGGCATGTTTAATTTCACTTTTGGTGATTTTTGGTCTGCTTTATGGTTCTTTGAATTTCAGTGGTGGTTCATTGCTATTTGGATCATTGTACAGTTCGCCTATGTATTCTACCCATCGGCTTTCTATATGTTGTTCTTCAAATAGCAGTTCCCCTTGTTTGTTTTGGATACAACTTCCTGCTGCTTTGCTTTTCCTTTTCCCTGATAGTTCTTTTATTCTTTGGTGAGCTTGTTGGGGGTTGGGTTTGTATTCTCTTTCGATTTCGCAGCATTTCCAGTCTAGATAGTTTTCGTGTGCCTCGATGCATTTGGATTTAACGTGGTTGTTCAATGTTTGGTATTCTGCAGACCCTCTGTTGCATTTTCGTCTTTCTTCAAATAGGTTTAGAATTTCATTTGTCATCCATTCCTTTTTGCTGTTTATTTTAGCTATTGGTAAATGCTTTTCTGCAGTTGCTTTGACACACTTTTGGAATATATTAAATTGTTTTTCACATTTTTCGTTATGAGGTTCACTTTGGCTTTGTATCATGAGTGCACTTTCAAATTCTTCTCTCATTTTTGTTTGTATGCCATTGTCTTTGTATAACCTGTAATCCCTCTTTATTCTACCAGCTGTTCTCTGAATAGCTTTAAACTTTATCCTTACTGTATAAACAACTGGGACATGGTCACTGTCTACATCGGCGCCTGGGTAGGTTTTGCAATTTAATATGTCATTTCTGAATCTCAATGATACTGCTATAAAGTCTATCTGGTTCCTTGCTCTGTCCCCTGGTGATTGCCATGTCTAGGTTCTTCTTGGGTGTTGTTGAAACCAGGTGATTTAAATCATTAATTTATTTGTTCTACACCAATCTGCCCAGATGTTTCCTCGTTCATTTCTGTCTCCGAGTCCATGTGGTCCGAATATGTCACCATCTCTGATTCTGCCAATCTTAGCATTTAGGTCCCCCATTACCATAAGGACTTCTTGTGATTTACACATTCGTTCTGCTTTGTCTTCTTCTTCTTCTTCCAGTGTCATCTCATGGGTTGAGATCGACTTGAAATGACACGCCAATCTTCCCTGTTGACAGCTTGCTGACTGCATTCGGCTGCCGACAATCCTGTCCATGTCCTCACATCATCTATCCAAGTTCTTGCTGGCCTGCCTCTTCCTTTTTCCCCTCAAATCTACATTCAAGAATGTCCTTGTTGACAGTTTGATGGCGCCTTAGGTGTCCAAAATACTTAAGTTTTTTTTTGTTTTTATTACTTTCATTAGGGTCGGTCTGATATCAAGGATGTCACAGACTTCTTGATTTGTTTTCTTTTCTTTCCAACTGATTTTTCCAAGGCGACGGAAAGTCCAAATTTCAAAGGCCTCAATTCTTTTCTCTATTTGTTTGTTCAAGGTCCATGTTTCCGAGCCGTAGAGAAGTGTTGAGTGGACATAACATTTGAGTATTCTTATTCTCGTTTTCATCTGCGTTTGTTGCGAAGTTAAAATGTTATTCAGTTGACTGAACCTCGACTTAGCTATAGCAATCCTGTTTTTTACTTCCAGCTCATTCTTTCCGTTGTTGGTCATTGTGTGTCCAAGATATTTAAAAGAATCTACTTGTTCAATGTTTTGATTATTAATTTGGACTTTTGCCCTTTTTTCAGGCTTCTTTGACATGACCATTACCTTCGTCTTTTGAACATTCATCTCTAGACCCTTTGCTGTACTGTTCAGGTTTACATGATTTGCAAGGATCTGTAGATTTGTCTCGTTCGATGCCAACAATACTGTATCATCTGCATATCTCAGATTATTTATCCCCCTAACTCCAATAACAATACCTGGAATGTGCTCGGTTTTACGGAAGATAAACTCTGTGTACAGGTTAAATAGATATGGAGAGAGGATGCATCCTTGACGAACTCCTCTTTTAATTGGCGTGAAAGGTGACAGACCGCCCTGAATCCTGATGGCTGCTTTTTGATGCCAATATAGATTTGTGATTAGCCGTATATTTTTGCCATCAATGCCTGCCTTTTCCAGACATGTCATTTATTCTTCATGCTGTACCCTATCAAATGCTTTTACGTAATCGATAAAGCATGCATAGATTTCTTTTTGATGATCAAGGTATTTTTGTGTGATATTATTTAAATAGAAAATTGCTTCTCTTGTCCCATTATTTTTTCTAAAGCCAAACTGTACATCGCCAACTTCATTATCGATGGCAGACCTGATTCTTTCTAGGATGATCTTCAATAATGATTTAGTTACATGGGGCATCAGACTTATTGTGCGGAAATCACTGCAAGTTGTCGCCTTTGGTTTTTTCGGTAGGTTGATGTAAACCGATTTGGCAAGTTTGCTGGAATATAGCCTGTATTGTAAATACTATTAAAGAGATCTGTTAGTTTCACAATTGAGAATTCTTTCAAAATGTTTAGCATTTCTGTTACAATGCCATCTTCACCCTAAGCCTTGCCATCTTTCATATTTTTCAATGCATTTTCTATCTCACATGCAAGTATTGGAGGACCGTCAGTGTTGCTTGGCAAAGCTATTTGGGGCCTGTCATCATCAAATAACTCGCCAATGTATTGACACCATCTTTCCTTTATATCCTTTTTCTCAAATACTATTTTACCATTCTTGTCTTTAATACAGTTATTGTTGTTAGTAGTGCGTTTTTTGCCCGAAATTTGGCTTATTTCCTCGTGAGCTGCTTTTCCATCTAGGCCAAATATTTCGATCATCCTGCATTTGTGGTTAAGCCAATTGTTTTGACACGGTTCCCCGCTCTTTCCATCTCATCTCTGCCAGGCCAAGAATATTTATTTTCAGCCGTTTCATTTCTTTTAGAATGTTATTTAGTTTTCCTTTTTGGGCACAGGTTCTGACATTCCACGTCCCAATTTTGGTTTTGTCACATTTGTTAAATTTATTTCGTATAGTAACTGGCTGACGGTTCGGTGTGACCTGACGAACATCACGCTCCCAACCGAGCGAGGCAGCAGTCTTCCGTTAAAACGTGCTCCCCTTTACGCTGTCACCGTTTAACTTTTTGGACTTATTCATGCAGTTAACTGGGCAAAGTTACAAGAATGGTTTGCCATTGCCTATTTTTGTCGCCCTCTGCAGTTAGCCAGCTTGACCTGTCACCGTTCGACACCACGAGGAGGTTGCAGTAGGGCTTGATGATGATCTATCTTGGCAGACTTGGCATCATCCATTATATTAAAGTTATAATAATAATAATAATAATAATAATAATAATAATAATAATAATAATAATAATAATAATAATAATAATAATAATAATAATAATAATAACAATAATGATAATAAAAAAAAAAAAATATATAATAATAATAATAATAATAATAATAATAATAATAATAATAATAATAATAATGATAATGATATAATAATAATAATAATATAATAATAATAATAATAAATAATAATAATAATAATATAATAATAATATAATAATAATAAAAATAATAATAGATAGTAATGTTAATAATAATGATGATGATATAATAATAATAATAATAATAATAATAATAATAATAATAATAATAATAATATATATAATAATAATAATGATAATAATAATAATAATAATGATAATAATAATAATAATAATAATAATAATAATAATAATAATAATAATAATAATAATAATAATAATAATAATAATAATAATAATAATAATAATAATAATAATAATAATAATAATAATAATAATAATAATTAAAATATATAATAATAATAATAATAATAATAATAATAATAATAATAATAATAATAATAATAATAGTAATAATAATAATAATATTAATAATAATAATAAGGATCTGGGTACGTACTCAGGTGTAAAAGGCTCCATACAAACCGGGGTGAAAACGCAATGTGTGTGGCCAAATACCTGGCCGATAAACCTAGGGACGGTCCATCGCTCGCAAAGCCCGCTTTGCTTAATATTTTTCGAGGCGATCGGCGATCGGGGGCGTGGCAGTATAAAAAATTGGACAATATTCTTCGGATTTTCGCTGTTTTGACGTCAGATTCGTGATCAGCGTTGAATTTACAATAGGTTTGATACCAAGAACTATGTTTTTACTCCAAAAATTGATGAAATTATAAATACATTTTAATTAATATTGAGGCTATGTGGCCGACAGAACATTGCCCCCTCCCTGTTTTGCGATGCACCAAGTGGTATGACTCTCGCTTTTGGATCGGAAGATTCGGGTTTTGAGACCCGCTCTGAGTGGCGCAGAGTTGAGTCCTTGGAAAAGGCTCTTTACTCCCATTCTCTCACTGTACTCAGGTGTAAAACGAGTACATGGCCGTTCGTTGTCTTTGTTGGGAAAAAATGTCACATCGCCTGACAGGCGTCATGTCTCGTCTTTCAAGTTTAATATTGCTGTTGCGTTGGGACCCTTTGTAAAGCGCTTTGAGCACGTGGATATTGCGCCAAATGAATGCTGTGTAATTATTTTTTTTTTAATAATATTTTTATAAATGTTGCGCCAGGAAGAGGTAGATGGCAAAAGTTTCGTTCTTGTTCATCGTAAAACTTATAAAGGATTTCATACAAAATAAAAAATAGTTTTCATAATTTTCAATGTGATGATATAATAATATGCCAGTTCTTTTTCTTTCTTTTTTTCCTCACCCGTTGACGCGACATGACGGTCGACCTTGACACAGACATTTGGGATTGGCAGATGCCAAAAAGCCTTGACTACGGGATGACAGGGGGGGGGGGCATTGTAACCTTGAATTATAATCTACAAACAACGCCCCCCCCCCCACAAAAAATAAGAAAAAGAAAAAAAGAGCTATGTGCGTGTGTGTGGTGGTGGTGGTGGTGGGGGGGGGTGCTGCGAATACAAGTAGTCCCGAGGATAGCCCGTTTAACCTGCCACGCCTCGGGAGCACTGTTGATTTGTTTTAGATATAATAATAATAATAATAATAATAATAATAATAATAATAATAATAATAATAATAATAATAATAATAATAATAATAATAATAATAATAATAATAATAATAATAATAATAATTATGACGATTAATAATGAATCTTTATTGTCCACAAAATGGAAAAATGTCCGTTGTCTACATCGCTTTTAAATTTAAATCGGATTGCAAATGTATTGAGGTTATGTGTATTGGAAAAATACTCACGACAATTTTCATCGGGGTATAACATATTAACACACAAAATTGCAAACTCAAATGTTCATAGTCTGATTGATATAACTTAGTGATAAGTTAATTATAAAAATGGCTGTCTAAAAGCAATAACAACGGGTTGACTAACGTCAAATTTATTCCTCTATTGATGCTCTGTGTTAAATTAAAATACTCACAAAGTCCGCCAGCCAGAAATATCACTCTAGCCCAAAAATCTACATGGAACCTTGAACTTTATAGTCTGATATATTTTAATGAGAACTAATCATAAAAATTGGTGTCTCAAAACAATAAAAATGAGATGAGTGACGTCAATTTGGTTCTTTCTATAAATATCCAAGAACTTTACTCACTCCATCCGCTCTCTCTTCTCCTTCAATACATATGAATCTATTCTCTCATCACTTTTTTGTGCGTCTATGCATGTGGTCTTGTGAAATGACACTCGCATTTGGATCGGACGGTACTGGATTCGAGTCCCGCTCTGAGTGGCGCATAATTGAGTCCTTGGAAAAGGCTCTTTACTCGCATTCTCTCACCTTGTTCACTGTTAAAATGAGTACTTCGCTGTTTACAGCGTCGTCTCTGTCGGGAAACAATTGCAATATCGCTTAGCAGTCATGTCACGTCTAACATGTTTTTATGTTGGCTAAAGACCCTTATAAAGTGATTTGAGCACCTTTATTGAATATAGCGGTATATATAGCGCAAGTAAATTTTTCTCTCTTTCTCTCCCTCTTTTTTTCTCTCTCTCTCTCTCTCTCTCTCTCTCTCTCTCTCTCTCTCTCTCTCTCTCTCTTATAGCCATTGCTACATATGATGCGAATATCTTGGACGGTTATTGATGCTATAAATTTAGGTAAAATGCTCACAATATCCACCAGTCGGAAAAACGTACCGTCACACAAAACTACGAGTAACTTTGAACGTTAAAAGTCTGATTGATATAATTTAGTGAGAACTAATTACTAAATGACTGCCTTAATACAATAACAAAGAGTGGAATGATGTCAATTTCGTTCCTTCAACAGTCTAATTGATATAATTTAGTGAGAAGTAGTCACTATTGTGCGCAAGACGAAAGATAGAATAACAGACAGTAACTGGGATCGGTTCTGTCAGCCACATAGCCTCCTATTAATTAATATTTATTTCTAATTGCAGCAATTTTTGGAGTAAACACACAGTTCTTAGTATCAAACCTATTGTAAATTTGACGCTGATCACAAATCCGACGTGAAAACAGCAAAAATCCGGGAAAAAAATGGTCCACTTTTTTATACTGCCACGCCCCCGATCGCCGATCGCCTCAAAAAAATATCTCCCGTATGTGGGCAAAAATCATCTGCGATAAACGCAGGGATCGGGTCACAGCGACGAGGTCATCCGATCCGCGATCAGCGGATGTCAGCGTCTATGGGGGGCTTATAATGGATACCTGACAGTTAACAGCATTGTCTCCCTCCGGAAAATTGTAATATCGTCAAACAGACGTCATGTCTTGTCCTACGTGCTCAGTATTGTTGTTGGTCAGGGACCCCTTATAGAGCGTTTTGAGCACGTTTAGTGGATATTGCCCCGTATGAAAGCTCATTTATTTTATTTTATTTATTATAATAAGAAGACTAGGAAGATAGTGTCTTTCTTTCTGGTGGCAGTGTCGTAAGGGGCGCCATATAAAGGAAGGGAGGTGGGGGGATGTCCATGTCTTTAACGTCATTGGTCGTGCGCATTTCCGCTACGTAAAGTAGGAATTGTTTAAAAAAGCGACCACCCTCGGAGAGGGCTCGGACACTTTAGTGCAAAACAGTTTTTATCCTCGTGGCCTGGCGGATTTGATTTCCGGCAGTATAGTTCTGGAACGCGGTTTTGACCGTTCCAATGGTGGCAGTGTCGTAGAGGGATAGCGGTTTCTATTTGTAGGACGCATTTTTGCTATGGAGAGTAATAATTTTAAAAATAAAGAGCTCGGACAAAGTCGCCAGAGCCATTCCGTCTGTGTCCATTTGTTTTGTTATGTTTATTATAATAATAATAAGAACAAGAAGAAGAAGTATAGAAAGATGGTGTCTTTCTTTCTGGTGGCAGGGTCGTAGTGGGATGTCGTTGAGGGCGCCATAAAAAGGAAGCGGGGGGGGGGGGGGTGTCAGGGTCTTTAACATCATTGGTCGTGCGCATTTCCGCTACGTAAAGAAGGATGGCATGCCGGATTTTATTTCCGGCAGTATAGTTCTGGAACGCGGTTTTGACCGTTCCAATGGTGGCAGTGTCGTAGAGGGATAGCGGTATCTATTTGTAGGACGCATTTCCGCTATGGAGAGTAATAATATTAAATATAATGAGCTCGGACAAGAGTCGCCAGAGCCGTTCCGTCGGTGCTCATTTATTTTGTTATATTTATTATAATAATAAGAAGAAGAGGAATAGGAAGATGGTGTCTTTCTTTCTGGTGGCAGTGTCGTAGGGTGATATCGTTGAGGGCGCCAAATGTAGGAAGGGGGGTGAGGGGATGTCCACGTCTTTCACGTAATTGGTCGTGCAAAATTCCGCTACGTAAAGAAATAATTGTTTCAAAATGCCAACCCCCTCGGACAGGGCTCGGACACTTTAGTGCAAAACAGTTTTTTTACTCGTGGCATGGCGTATTTGATTTTCGGCAGTATAGTTCTTGAACGTGGCTTTCTCGGTTCCAATGGTGGCAGTGTCGTAGAGGGATAGCGGTATCTATTTGTAGCACGCATTTCCGCTACGGATAGTAATAATTTTAGAAATAAAGAGCTCGGACAAAGTCACCAAAGCCGTTCCGTCGGTGCTCATTTATTTTGTTATATTTATTATTATAATAATAAGAAGAAAAGGAATATGAATATGGTGTTTTTCTTTCTGGTGGCAGTGTCTAAGGGGGATATCGTTGAAGGCTCCAAATAAAGGAAGGTGGGGGGGGGAGTCAAAGTCTTTGACAACATTGGTCATGCGCATTTCCGCTACGTCAAGAAGGATTGCGTGCCGGATTAGATTTCCGGCAGTATAGTTCTGCAACGCGGTTTTGTCCATTCCAATGGTGGCAGTGTCGTAGAGGGATAGCAGTATCTATTTGTAGGACGCATTTCCGCTATAGAGTTTAATAATTTAAAAAAAAGAGCTCGGGCAAAGTCGCCAGAGCTGTTCCGTCGGTGCTAATTTATTTTATAATATTTATTATAATAATGATAAGAAGAATAGAAAGATGGTGTCTTTCTTTCTTGTGGCAGTGTCGTAGGGTGATATCGTTGAGGGCGCCAAATAAAGGTAGGGGGGGGGGAGGCAGCGTCTTTAACGTCATTTCTCGTACGCATTTCCGCTAGGTAAAGAAGGATGGCATGCCGGATTTGATTTTTGGCAGTATAGTTCGGTAACGAGCTTTTGTCCGTTCCAATGGTGGCAGTGTCGTAGGGTGATATCGTTGAGGGCGCCAAATAATGGAGGGGGGGGGGGGGGGGAGGATGTCTACGTCTTTAACGTCATTGGTCGTGCGCATTTCCGCTACGTAAAGAAGGATGGCATGCCGGATTTGATTTTCGGCAGTGTAGATCTGGAACGCAGTTTTGTCCGTTACAATGGTGGCAGTGTCGTAGAGGAATAGTGGTATCTATTTGTAGAACGCATTTCCGCTATGGAGAGTAATAATTTTAAATATAATCAGCTCGGACAAATTCGCCAGAGCCGTTCCGGCGGTGCTAATTTTTTTTATAATATTTATTATAATAATGATAAAAAGAATAAAAAGATGGTGTCTTTCTTTCTGGCGGCAGTGTCGTAGGGTGATATCGTTGAGGGCGCCAAATAAAGGAAGGGGGAGGGGGAATGTCAGCGTCTGTAACGTCATTGGTCGTGCGCATTTCCGCTAGGTAAAGAAGGATGGCATGCCGGGTTTGATTTTCGGCAGGGTATATCTGGAACGCGGTTTTGTCCGTTCCAATGGTGGCCGTGTCGTAAGGTGATATCGTTGAGGGCGCCATATAAAGGAAGGGGGGGGGGGAGGGATGTCAGCGTCTTTAACGTCATTTTTCGTGCGCTATTTCCGCTACGTAAAGAAGGATGACATGCCGGATTTTATTTCCGGCAGTATAGTTCTGTAACGCGGTTTTTTTTCCGTTCCATTGGTGGCAGTGTCGTAAGGTGATATCGTTGAGGGCGCCCAATAAACGAAGGGGGGGGGGGACGATGTCCACGTCTGTAACGTCATTGGACGTGCGCATTTCCGCTAGGTAAAGAAGGATGGCATGCCGGGTTTGATTTTCGGCAGGGTATATCTGGAACGCGGTTGTGTCCGTTCCAATGGTGGCAGTGTCGTAGGGTGATGTCGTTGAGGGCGCCAAATAAAGGAAGGGGGGGGGGTGTCAGCGTCTTTAACGTCATTGGTCGTGCGCATTTCCGTAATGTAAAGAAGGATGGCATGCCGGATTGGATTTTGGCAGTATAGTTCTGGAAAGCGATTTTGTCCGTTCCAATGGTGGCAGTGTCGTAGAGGGAGAGCGGTTTCTATTTGTAGGTCGCATTTCCGCTATGGAGAGTAATAATTTTAAATATAATCAGCTCGGACAAAGTCGCCAGAGCCGTTTCGTCGTTGTTCAATTATTTTGTTATATTCATTATAATAATAATAAGAAGAGGAATATGAAGATGGTGTCTTTCTTTCTGGTGGCAATGTCGTAGGGTGATATCGTTGAGGGCGACAAATGAAGGAAGGGGGGGGGGGGGGGGGGGGGGATATCCACGTCTTATTCGTCATTGGTCTGCGCATTTCCGCTACGAAAAGAAGGAATTGTTTCAAAAAGCGAACCCCCTCGGACAGGGCTTGGACACTTTAGTGCAAAACAGTTTTTTTTTTCTCGTGGCATGGCGTATTTGATTTTCGGCAGTATAGTTCTTGAACGTGGCTTTATCGGTTCCAATGGTGGCAGTGTCGTAGACGGATAGCGGTATTTTTCTGTAGGACGCATTTCCGCTATGGAGAGTAATAATTTTAAATATAATGATCTCGGACAAATTCGCCAGGGCCGTTCCGTCGGTGCTCATTCGTTTTGTTATATTTATTATAATAATAAGAAGAAGAAGAATAGGAAGATGGTGTCTTTCTTTCTGGTGGCAGTGTCGAGTGGGGTGTCGTTGAGGGCGCCAAATAAAGGAAGGGGGGGGGGGGTGTCCACGTCTTTCACGTCATTGGTCGTGCGCAATTCCGCTACGTAAAGAAGTAATTGTTTCAAAAAGCGAACCCTCTGGGACAGGGCTCGGACACTTTAGTGCAAAACAGTTTTTTTACTCGTGGCATGGCGGATTTGATTTTCGGCAGTATAGTTCTTAAACCTGGCTTTCTCGGTTCCAATGGTGACAGTGTCGCGGACGGATAGCGGTATCTATTTGTAGGACGCATTTCCGCTATGGAGAGAAATAGTTATTTGTACTACCACTACAAATAGCGAAAACTACCGCTTTTCACTATTTGTACTCCCAGAACTCTTATGTGTTTAAAGTTGCAAACCACCGCTCCTTTACATATTTGTAGCTACCTACTCCCAGCACTCTTATGCGTTTAAAGTTGCATTTGTGAGCTTTCAATGACCAGCCGACCAGCCTCCACTTTTCGCGGTCTTTCTTTGAGAAGTGTGAAGCAAAAAAAATGGCCCTCTCGGTAAACGAGCCATTCTCATCTTTTCTCCAATTTGAAAACATTCGAAAATGAGAATAATGTACTTTTTATTAAAAAGTCAACAAAGAAGGTAAGTAAACTAGATACGACAATTTTTTTCCTTAATTAAGTGGCAACTCATTTCTCGTCATTCTCACTCTAACTCTATCAACTAAGAAAAGTACACCACCTCAAACATTTGTCAGTTCATATCTTTGCTTTTATGAGGTCTATTTTCATTTTGAAAAGTTCAAATTGAACAACTAAATGACGCCGATTCAGTGGTTTATTTGGTCTATCTTCATGTGAATAAAGATTTTATTATTGACTTTTCCAAAATTCCAATAGGTCATTCATTTGTATGTCGTGATCTATTTTTCCTTGATTTCAGCTGTCTCAGCTCTAAACTATACTTTTCTTTCTCAATAAATAATTCATTTTCTGTTTGCAATGTATTACAGAGATGTTGATTTACCACATGTAAAAATTTCAAAGTTGTATCTGAAGCTGTTTCTGAATTATACGTGATTATCCATTGGGATGCTGTGCTTTGGTCACATTTTTTCCTATTAACTTAATAATTAAGCTATAGATATATAGAGAGATTTTCCACCACATAAACGGTCATAACTTTTTAACCAGTTGAGACAGAGCGATAATTTTTCACTCTAGTTAATGTTTCACTCCCCTTCATTTTTCTACGCTAAATTAATACCCATAGCCACTATTTTGAAAAATTCTTGGAAGTGCCTAGTAAGAGGGTTGAACTTGAACCTGAACATGCTCCTTCTTCTTCTTCTTCTTCTCCTTCTACTACTACTACTTATAACTACAACTAGATAGGTGCTACTCCTCTCCTGAATGATCGGAACCGTTTAAGAAACTAAATTACGGGTTCCACCGGCGCAGCTCTCTAGACTTCCAGTCCCACAGTGCCCAGTATGGGCGGGAGACTTTACCCCCGATGTTCCTCGAGCCTCGAGGTAGTTTCACTTTATAATTGTTTTAGCTTTTGAACTGTGGATCTTTTGTCAAACGTTTTATTTTAATTTTTCAAATTTAGTAGCACTTTAAAGGCCTGCGTTAGGTATCGCTCTGCTGTACTGTAACTGTAAGAGCGTAAGAATAACATGGTAAAAGTACCGTAAAAGTATGCTGATGAAAATGATATTGACAATGAAATTATAATAAGAACAACAATAGAACTTATAAACAAATCAATAAAGAAGCTTTAAAAAATGAAATTTAAAAGAAGTAAGAAAAAACTGCCTCAAGAAGTGAAAAAAAATTGTCCCTGTTGTTGAGATTTGAAGTGGACATAATCGTGTCTGTTAAGAATTAGAAGAAATGAAAGATGCCACTTTTTATTTTAAATGTAGATTGCACATTAGCAGAACACTAAAAAAAAAGTAAAGAAAGAAAATCCAATGTGGCAACTTGGTTGCTAGTGAAAAAAGTAAAATTACTCCGCTCAGCATTGCTGCTGGTGTGATGTCTAGTGTTAGTTAGGTGTCACTATATTAGAGTGATATCTTGTTACTTCATTTTTTCATTTTAAAACCTGTAGAACAACTTGATTGATTTGTAAATTTCCTTTTATGACCATTGTTTTAGTTTTCCGCAGCCATTATAATTCAATTTGAAATATTGAAAGGTACTGGAGAGGAGTCTTAGGGGGTTATTTTTTTGTCTTTAGTTTTAGTTATAGGTCATAGTGCAGGTCCAAGTGTTGGAAATGTACAAGGTTTTATTTTTTATTTTAAGGTTAGTTGAAGGAATACTTTCCTTAGCTCAAGGAACGTGCAGAAGACCTCCCCTATTTACTACTTACTACTACTACCCAAGTACTAGTGCTAGACTACTTCTTCCGCCCCCTCACTCCTAAACGGACTGACACCACAGGCAACTGATATTTTTTCTCTCTCTCTCTCTCCTCTCTGAGTGTGTATCTGTCTATCTATTTCTGCCCATCTCCCCTCTTTTACTAATTAGTTTGTAGGTGTTTGGCAAATTCTCAAGAACACCCAAGATATATGCGGCTGTGTGGCACTCACTTCCGGATTGGAAGGTCCTGGGGTCGAGCCTCGCCAAGGACTCACATTCTCTCACTGTACTCATGTGTATGATTTCCTATCCGCTAAGAGCTTTGTCTGTCAGAAGCCTAACGTTCTACTTGTTACGTGTTGCTGCTAGTCATGGATCCTTTGTAAAGTGCTTTGAGCATGTTTGGTGGATATTGCGGCTTATGAAAGCTCAATTCTTTTTTTAATATTTATATATATATATATAAAAAAGATGCAGGATGATGACGGGCATGCGCTACTTTATGATGTAGTATAAACCATTCCTAATATATGATTTTGCTAAATAGGCCTACACTCAAATTTTACGAGTGTATCTGGTGGCAAATATTAGACACTCGTTGCCACTGTGATTTTGGTGAAACTTGGCTTATACACAGATACATGAATTTTCCTAATACGGCTTCAAACAAGCGATCTGAACTTCAATTTATAATGAAGTAATTTTTCTCAAATGACAGCTTGATTGAATGTGACAAGATCCTTTTACTTAATACAATTCAATTTAGTGTGGTCTGTAGTTGTTTGCCTAATATTAGAATGCACAGAATTTGAATTTTTATTGACTTTAAATATTAAAAACAACATGCCTTTGGCTTTCCATTTGTGCCATTCAACTTTTGACCTAGTCCCTGATTTGAGTACCACGTCACAAATTTAAGTTCTTCGAGAAAGCTCTCGACTTACTTTCCTATTCTTCTAACGTACTGAACTGTAACACCTTTGTCTCAGTTGGAGAAAATATTGCAATTTTTAAACTTAATATGTAGGTATTTATGTTATGATCTTTTATATTATTCCGTGTTTTTCAGCTTCCATCATATCACCCTGAGGAAATTTGGCTAATTTATGACTTTTGTGTCTATGAATGCAAGCAGGGCAAAAAGCAATTGACTTCAAGCAAATGAGTTCGCCCTAACCAGAGGTAGGAGGTTGTTTTTGGACGGGGGCAGGAGGTGTTTTTTTACTTTTACATATTTAAAAAAAATGAAAATATTATATGCACAAGGTTATAATATTTCAGAATAACTCGGAAGTAAATTATCACCATCAGCTTTTCTATCTTGATTGCCAAGACAATTTTAATAAAGCAATCAAACTGATTCTGAATTTTAAAACATCCAGAGGAAGAGGCAATGTGTGCCTATCTGCAGCTCATTTACAGTCTTCAGTGGGCGGGCTGCACGATGTAATGCAGCAAGACAATAGTTCAACTATTACCAGAACAGTTTTAAAAAGTGAAAGACTTGATTTGTTCATTAATTGTATCTGATTGCGCTGGATTAGTATTATTATTGAATATCTTATTAAGATTTATTTTCAATTGCCCTATAATTTGCATGTTGAAATCCTTCACAATTGAGTTATGCAAGTGACAACGCTATTAATATTTTATACTATCTTGTGAATAATTTTATTATTTTGTAATAAAAAGTTTTTCTTACATTGCAGGACTCTGAAATTAATACTGGCTTCTGAGGGTTACAGGGGCTAATCACCACCATGAAAATCACCCATGTGATAAAGTGGTAAGACTCATTCATTTTATACTTATTTTCCATCGACATTTTGTCCCTGCAGTTTTTTGCTGCCGAAAATTTTACACTTGACAGCAATTAATCGCAAATTCTATTTTAGTCGCAATTAGACTCAATTTTTTT
>NC_088374.1:947731-965430 GCF_034508935.2 Berghia stephanieae | reverse complement strand
ACTGTAATATGTTTGTTTTATATCACTGTAAAGCGCTTAGAGCCTGTGACAACGGGGTAAAGCGCTATATAAATGCCATTTATTATTATTATTATTTCTCATTTATTTGTATAAACTCAGATAACTATGTAATGTTTGATTATATCGTTTGAAGTAATTAAAATTTCTGACCCATTTTTATTGTTATTTCCTATAAAATCTAATCCCAAATGATCTACTAAAATCATATCAAATAAAAGTATGTAAATCCCAAGTTATGACTCTAAAATATCTTATTGCAACATCTAATAGCATCTTTACTACGCCACTTTGAACTTGAGAAAAAAAATCATCAAAATAGGAAAAATTGCTCGGTCTTCCTTTGGACACAGGCGTGACTCGCCATCTGTTATGAACTAGCGTCCGGCAAAATTTACCTGTCGAACTAAAGTGAAAGCAGTAAACGGCTGTGATACCAGCGTTGTCTCTGACGAGGAAAAATGTGAAATCGCCTAACAGAAGTCTTGTCTTGTGCTACATTCTAAGTGTTGCTATTGTCTTGGGACCTTTTTTATAGTTCCTTGAGCATGTTAAGTAAATATGTCTTTATAAAAATGCATAAATTATTTTTTTTTTCTTTTTGATTCCTGTTTCCATTTTTTTTCTGTGAATAGCAAAAATTTATATACTCGGATAGCTTTTCCCTCACCTCACTCAGGCGTAAGATCTGGCCTGTTTCAGCGATGTATCATTGTGAAAACATAATTGATCGCGCCTAACAGATCTTGTTCTTCATGTTAAACGTTGTCGTTGGCTTGGGACCAATATAAAAATCTTTAAGCACATTTAGTGAGCATTGCGCTAACAAAAACGATCCCGTACAAGCTCATTTAGGTTATTTGAATCAAGCTAAAAATTTAATTTGTCACGAGATTTGAATGTAAATCGGAATATTCTCGTTTCAGGCCCCATCTGCCCGACACTGACAAAAGATGTTCATTTCATTTTTGCCCGATTTTTCAAAACCTCAATATACACATGACTTTAGATGAGTCCTCAATTGTCAATTGTGATTAAGCGACAGATTTGTGAAAAAACTCGTGTTTGATGATTTGGACAATTTTAATTATTCCAATGTAGTTTTTAAAAACTCTGGGAAAGAATATTTGTTCAAAGAAATACGACACACCGATGTATGCTGTATAGCCGTTTATAGATTGTGTAAATTTGTGTTTGTGAAGCGTGAAATATCTATTGTGACCACTATCCATTTTTAGAGACAAACATTGTTATCTTTTTTGTGATTTCCTGTGCGTCATGGACATCTGTTACCCACCACCACCAGCCAGTGATATTGAAATTATCTAAGGACAATATACTTGATGACGTTTGAATAATATATTGATGCTGTGCGTTTATCCAAACAAAAAACTCAAACATGTCGGCAGCCGGATATAACGTAACAACACACAGAGCTGTGTGTAACCTTAAACGCACATGATATTCTCATGAAAACAATTTATTCAGGACTACTCATGAAATGGGTTAATTGAAAACAATAACGAGAGCTGTATGACGTCAAAAGTTTTAAATTGTGACAATGTTCCTGTATTTATTAGTCTATGTATGATGAGCCCTTGTTTTTTGTAACGCCCTTTTTAGTCATTATGAAGGGAGAGAAAGAGATGAACAACAATTGTTTCATGGCTTACAGTGAAAATAAAAGAAAACCCAAGAAAAACATTCCTTGTTTGAATAGAGTCTTTCTTCATTACGTTTTTCACTGTTTTGTCTACTCTGACGATTTACCCCAAATAGCTACAGTTCTATTGTCAATTTAGATTTTTTAAAGTGGTCTAGAGAGAGAGAGAGAGAGAGAGAGAGAGAGAGAGAGAGAGAGAGAGAGAAGAGAGAAGAAAAGAGAGAGAGAAAGAAAGAAGAAAGAAAGAAGAGAGAGAGAGAGAGAGAGAGAGAGGGGGGGCAGAGAGAGATGAGTGAGAGAGAGGGTAAGAGAGAGAGAGTGAAAGGGAGGAAGAGAGAGAAAGAGAGAGAAAGAGAGAGAGCGAGAGAGAGAGAGAGAGAGGTGGGGGGGCGAAAGAGAGGGAATAAGAGAGATAGAGATGGAAAGAAGAGAGAGAGAGAGAGAGAGAGAGAAGAAGAGAGAGAGAAAAGGAGAGAGGAGGAGAGAGGAGAGGAAGAAGAGAGAGGAGAGAGGAATAGAGAGGGAAAAGAGAGAAAAGAGGAGAGAGAGAAAAGAAGAGAGAGAGAGAGAGAGAGAGGGAAAGAGAGGGAAAAAGAGAGAGATAGAGAGGGAAAGAGAGAGAGAGAGAGAGATAGAGAGGAGAGGAGGGGGGAGAGATAGGGAAAAAGAGAGGAAAAGAGAGAGTGAGAAAGGGAAAGAGAGAGAGAGAGAGAGAGAAAGGAAGAGAGAGAGAGGAGAGGGAAAGAGAGAGGAAAGAAGAGAGAAGAGAGAGAGGGAAAGAGAGAGAGAGAGATAGAGAGGTAGAGGAGGGGGGAGAGATAGGGAAACAGAGAGGAAAAGAGAGAGAGAGTGATAGAGGGAAAGAGAGAAAGGGGAGAGAGAGAGAGGGAAAGAAAGAGAGTGAGAGAGAGAAGAGATAGAGAGAGAGAGAGAGAGGGAAAGAGAGAGGGAAAGAGAGAGGGAAAAAGAAATAGATAGAGAGGGAAAGAGAGAGATAGAGATGGAAAGAGAGAGAGAGAAAGAGAGAGAGATAGAGAGAGAGAGAGGAGGTGGAAGAGAGAGAAAGAGAGAGAGAGATAGAGAGAGAGGAGGGGGAAGAGAGAGAGAAAGAGAGAGATAGAGAGAGGAGGGGGAAGAGAGAGGGAAATAGAGAAGAAAAGAGAGAGAGAGATAGAGAGAGGGAGGGAAAGAGAGAGAGAGAGAGGGAAAAAGAGAGAAAACGAGAGAGAGAGAGAGAGATAGAGAGAGAGAGAGAGAGAGAGAGAGAGAGAGAATTATTAAGGCGTTTGAAGGTAAAACACCTGTGACTAGTTGTTTGTTATATCACTATTTTCCTGTTAAATATTCTCAAAACGGATAATCACCACCATCATCATCATCATCATCATCATCATCATCATCATCATCATCATCATCATCATCAAAATGTCATGGTCTCAAGTGAGTAAAGAGCTACTCGACTATGCATAAAGATATATGTAGAATGAGGCCCCAGAAATTACTAGTTACTATAAATGAAAAACAATTAACGATTTGTTTACAATGAAATAAAAATAATGATGAATTTAATTAAAAGAGATAAACAGTGATCGTGGCAGTTACAAATAGAGATAAGAATATTTTACGTAACTTATGATAATATGTCAGGTTCATAATTTTACGTTTCCAGGCAGTTGATGGGCTTGGATGATATATTCCTCTGATAACAGGATCGGACTCGTAAAATTCCACTTCCAGGCAATTGGTAAGAGGTTATTGTGTAGTCCTTTGACAGCGGGCTTGGGTTTGATTCTTGAAGATTATACAATCAAAGTTAAAAGCTCCGGCGTCTTAATGGTGTAGATATAATATCTACAAAGTCCCAAAAGATAAGAATCTTCCAGTATATATCTAGGAATAGAGCGACTGGCCGTCCGGCATAGATTGTGGAGAGAAAGTGAGTGTCAAATGTTAGACCTATCAGCTTTTATAATAAGTGGCTACGTGACAGAATGTAGAACGAAAAGTATTCACTAATTAGAAATTAATTCGAGGGAAGGCTATAAAAGGAAAGACGATCTAATATTAGAAGGTAAAGTTTATCTAAGCCTATCGAAATATAACTGGAGTGAGATGAATTCAGTTCTTAATAAAATAAAATTTAATAAGATAATTGTGAACAACCTTTACTGTGACACCCCCCACCCACGTTTAAAATATACTCTTTAACCATTATGGGAAAGATATATTTTACAAACGGAAGTAAATTTACTATCATGATACTCTAGCATTAATCCATTGTTATGATTTGTGCTACAATTAAATTATTTATTAACTAGACATGGAAATGTTTATATTAACGTAGGTATATAATGGGTGACAATAACAATGAAAGATTGTGATTACAAATCATTGTGATGAACCACATGATGACAATGTGATTACAAATCATTGTGATAAACAATAGTGATGGCAATGAAGCATGATTTAAGTCGATGATATGAAGGTAATTTCTGAATGAAATGAATGAAAATCTAAATGGAATATTGACATTTCAATTATTAATCATAAATGAGTGAAAATTCATAACAATGATAGATAAAGAGAAGATTTCCCAAATCATGAATGGGTATGGTATAATATATCCAAACAATACTCAATGTTACATTAAGTTGGGTCATCATGTTTACAAATAAAATTATCGAAATTGTGCGTTCTGATTTGGCATAGTTTGCGAGGTAACTAACAGTATGCATGGGAGGTTAAGTTATACCCTTCTCACGTGTTTATACTAATCGAGAAAGTAGGTCGGCGTGAATATTTTCACAGCCTGGTATGTGAGAGATACTGAAAGTGTAATTTTGCAAAAATAGACTCCACCTTAGTACTCTACTATTATTCATTTTGTTATTTCTTATGTACGTGAGTGGTTTATGGTCCGTTTCGACCACAAACTCTTTTAGCAGTAGATATCTGCTGAATGTCTTTAAAGCAAAGACGATGGCCAGTCCTTCACGCTCTATTACAGAGTATCGTGATTCTCTGTCCAATAATTTTCTGCTTGCATATAAGCAAGGCATTAGAGTTCCCTCATGTTCCTGTAATAGTACACCTGCGATGCCTTATCAGACGCGTCAGTTCTTACAACAAATTCTTTTGATATGTCGGGTAATTTAAGAATTGGTTTGAACAAGTAATGCCTTTAATTGGTTAAAGCTATTCTGACACACTTCTGTCCAAACAATTTTGTTCGGTGACCCATTCTTTGTCAGATTTGTTAGCGGTGTCGCGATGTGCGCGAAGTTGTAAATGTATTTCCTGTAAAAATTTAGGAGCCCAAGTACTTTGCGTACTTCTTTTTTTGTCTTAGGTGGTTGCAATTGTGCGATTTTTGTTTGTTTTTCGTCTCGGGTGTCTGTGTCCCATGACCAACGGTATGATTAATCCTGCATTTGAAGCTTCGATATTAGTAAACATAGGTTGCGACACTGTGTCTCTATCAAAATATTTTTTTAGCATATTTGCATGGAATGTCTTTGTTGTGTTGTTAATTTTAATCTCGTAATTAACATTAGATTTTACTGCTGTTATTTTGAATGGTCCTTTCCATGTAGCTAAAAGTTTACTCGAGTCATCGGGTAAGAGTATTAGTACTTTGTCACCAATCTCAAATTTTCTTGACTTGCTTTTTCGATCGGAGTATTCCTTGTATTTCTCTGCTTTTTTCAGTGACGGATTCCTGTGCTAGCTTACATGTGTCCTCTACTCTGTCTTTCAGGTTTCTTACATATTTGTAAGCAAACATAATTTCGTTATTGTCCTCCTCATTCCCTTTACAAATGTCGGCTACTATATTGATCGGGCGCGAGGTGATCGTCCATACATCAACTCAAATGGGGAGTAGCCTGTAGATTCTTGGGGTATTTCTCTATATGCAAATAGGATTGCTGGTAAGTATCTGTCCCAATCATCTGGTTTTTCTGCTGACACTTTTCTTAACATATTCTTTAGAGTGCCATTGAATCTTTCACAAAGACCATTTGCTTGGGGGTGGTAGGGAGTTGTGAATGAGTGTTGGATTCCCATGAGTTTCATGGTTTCATGCATCATATGTGATGTAAATTGGGGTCCATTGTCCGACAGTATCTCATTTGGTATGCCTATTCTAGTGAAAATTGTTATCAATGCTTCAGCTATGTGATCCGATGTAGTTGATTTCAATGCTATCGCTTCTGGCCACCTGGTTGCGTAATCGACTAGTGTTAGTATGTGTGTATGGTTTCTATCTGATTTTGTTAAAGGGCCTATAATGTCAATTGCAACTTTTTGAAAAACTTTTTCAATAACTGGGGTTGTCTCTAATGGCAATCTCGGTATTCTGCCTTTTGCGACTCTTCTTTGGCATGTGTCACAAGATTTCACATATTCTTGGACGTCTTTAGTAATTCCAAGCCATGTGAAATTCTCGGATATTCTCTTCAATGTGGAAGAGCTCCCAAGATGTCCAGAAGTTATTGAATCGTGCGCTATTCCAAGGATTTTGTTTCTGTAAATACTCGGCGTGACCAGTTGTTTAGCTATTTTATTTCTTTTCCTATGTAACCTGAACAGAATATCTTTTTCAATGATGTATTCAACTTTTGATTTCGTCCCTTTGTTTGCGATATTGAATATGATGTTAAAGTCGGGTCCTTTTTCTGTTCTTCAATGAACGTGTTCCTGTCAAATTGCTGTGGTTCAAGAGAAATAGTCATTGACTTCTCTGTTGTCTTTGTCATCTTTCTTGTTTCTGCTAGACAAGCTGTTTCTTGGGTTAATGACCATTCTTTTACATCTGTTGGGTTGTCTTTAAGACCTTTTATATTGCCAACAATAACACCAGCGACGGGGTTGGGAAGTATACAGCATTCCACTATTCCTGTATAGTATGGGGTTTCTATGTACACGTTAGCTGTTTCAAAGGTTTCGACTGTGCCACTGAATGTGATGCATTGTACCGTTTTTTCCAGTTTTGTCTTCGTCATTGATCAAAGATGCTTTTATTCCTACTGTACTGCATCCTGTGTCTCTCAATATTTTGCAATCAGTTCCATTAGCTTTGCCTTCAAAAAAATAGCGATCCTGATTTGTGAGTTTGTGTTAAAAGTGACATACCTTTCACGCAATACACATTTATATTTTCTCCTGACATTACTCGTGTCTGATTGTTTACACTTGTTTGGAGTGATGCATTTGCAGTTTCTTTTGGATATCCCACGATTTTGTAACATTTGTCTGCTGTGTGGCCTTTCATTCCACAATATTGACATTTAATTATAGGTTTGTTGGTTTTCTTATACTCAGTATTATTGTCA
The DNA here is from genome assembly GCF_034508935.2 of Berghia stephanieae. Taxonomy (NCBI): domain Eukaryota; kingdom Metazoa; phylum Mollusca; class Gastropoda; order Nudibranchia; family Aeolidiidae; genus Berghia; species Berghia stephanieae. Next base: position 958,416 of record NC_088374.1, on the reverse strand, counting down.
GTGCTATTTCTTGTTTTGTTTTGATAGGATCGGCTATGGTCTCTATTGAACTGTTTGTTCCATGGTTTGTTACTATGATCATCTTGTTTCACTTGCGTGTTCCGAGTGATTGATCGGCTCGTTCTATTTGAGTACTGAACTTTAGGTGTACCTGGACTCTGAGCAGCAGCAGCGTAGTATGGTTCCTTCAATGTTCTGCTAAGGGGTGTCAATGGATGTGTGCTGTTAAAGTTTTCTGCGTAGATTTTTAATTTGTCCAAGTTTTCTGGCTTTCTCTCTATAAAGAATGCGACTAAATCTGGGTTGCAAGCTTGATAGATTCGATTCTTCAGCGTGAGATAGTAAAGGCCTGCAAAGTCGTCTTGTTTTACGTTTGCCAACTCAAGCCACCGATTTAGAAATTGAGTAATTCGGTTCACGAATGTATTAAAGTCTTCTCCACTTTCCGGTTTTGCAGTGTGAAACCTTTCCTGGTAACCATCTTCCGTTAATCTAAATCTTTTTAGTAGAGCGTCTTTAATTTTTCCATAGTCATCTGCATCTTCAGTTGTTAAGGTATAGAAAACTTTTAGCGGTTCTCCAGATAAGCAGTTAATCAAGGCTGTGGCCCATTTGCTTTCTGGCCAACGATAACCTTTAGCCTGAACTTCGAATCGGTGTAAGAAGGATTCTAGACAGTCTGAGCGTTCATCGTATGTTGGCATGCGTGGAAGTTTCACGAAAAATTCATCACTATTATTATGTTTTCTTTCATGACCGGTTTTTGTTTTTTCAATTTCCAGCATCATTTGGGTCCTTTTGGTTTCTTCTTCTGCTAAAGCTATTTGTCTTTTTAGTTCCCTTTCTTGGACTCTTTCTTCTCGTTCTTCTCTACGTATTCTTTCTTCGTGTTCTTTTTCTTCTCTACGAATTCTTTCTTCATTTTCTTCTCTACGTATTCTTTCTTCGTGTTCTTTTTCTTCTCTACGAATTCTTTCTTCATTTTCTTCTCTACGATTTCTTTCTTCTTTTTCTTCTTTTATTTTCTCTTCGCACCATGAAAATATTCTTTCCTGGGGTATTTCTAAGTCCTTTGCGAGACTTAAGTATCTTTTATATACTTCCATTTTTGCAATAAATTAGTTACGATGTTTTATATATATTATATTGACAGGATACTGTTACTGACTGTTTTATTTATTTACACTTACTGGAATGAACTGTTCTATTTTTAGAAATCTTTCTCTCTTATTTCAACTTATTATGTATGTTGAATTTGATGCCTTTTATCGTTAAATCTTATAAAGCAATGTGTCAATACAATGCGGAGTTATGACTTGAGTCCTTAACAATGTGTCAATCGCGTGTACTCTAAACTATGTTACTACGAAAAATGTATCACCAATGTGTGTGACTCGTCGTTAGTTTGTGTACAATTATTCGCAATGACGCTAATATACTAGAGTGTGATAACAATAATAGGATGCCAAAATAATCCCAAGTTATCTATCACTAAATATAACACGACGGCTAGTAGACTCCTTTTATTATTATTTAGTTTTTAAAGACTCACTTTTCAGAACATAATATATAAGTGGTTTTCGGTAACAGTAGTATGCCAAAAATGTATTTAAAACAAATCACTATGCAAAACAAATCACGATGTCTATAGTTACTATGTGATGCCCAACTCATGTAAAAGAGAATAATGAAGGATATATTTACCAACTCAGTTCGTGGCTGGGACCTCTCTCTTGTTCAATGGTTGTTCAACAATTGTAATTAGGCATTGAAGAGTGTTTAACAGTGATGTCTGAAATACAAAACAATAAAATATCGTAAGATTTACAATAGTTACAAAATGTGTTCACAACACTGAGTGATTGGATGATAGGTGAATGAATCGTTATGGAATGTAAACATATTGAAAAGAATTCATGAATGAGGCAAACAACAAAATGAAATGAGTGATATAATAACAAAGTGGACAAGGAATGAATGAATGAATGAAAAACTGAGTGAATAAATGAATGAATGAATGGATAATGTATGAATGAAAGAATGAAGGGAGGAATAAATGTATGAATGATTGGATAAATGAGTGAATAAACGAATGAATGAATAAATAAATGAATGAACAATAAATGAATGAATGATTTATAAATGAATAAATGGATGAAGGAATGAATCAATAAAATGCTATTCAATTTGAATGAAAGAATGAATGGATAAATTGCTATTCCATTTAAATGAAGATATGAAAAAGAAAAAAAAAATTAATCCTGTAAATAGGGAGTTCAATTAAAATATGATCAAGTGGGGCAATTAAGAGTTTTACAATTTAAACTTTAAAGTTAGATGAAATAGATATAAGTAACTAAATAAATTCAATTCTTTATATGTGTCCCCTCCAAAATGTCATAGTCTCAAGTGAGTAAAGAGCTACTCGACTATGCATAAAGATATATGTAGAATGAGGCCCCAGAATTTACTAGTTACTATAAATGAAAAACAATTAACGATTTGTTTACAATGAAATAAAAATAATGATGAAATTTAATTAAAAGAGATAAACAGTGATCGTGGCAGTTACAAATAGAGATATGAATATTTTACGTAACTTATGATAATATGTCAGGTTCATAAGTTTACGTTTCCAGGCAGTTGATGGGCTTGGATGACCTATTCCTCTGATAACAGGATCGGACTCGTAAAATTCCACTTCCAGGCAATTGGTAAGAGGTTATTGTGTAGTCCTTTGACAGCGGGCTTGGGTTTGATCCTTGAAGATTATACAATCAAAGTTAAAAGCTCCGGCGTCTTAATGGTGTAGATATAATATCTACAAAGTCCCAAAAGATAAAAATCTTCCAGTATATATATAGGAATAGAGCGACTGGCCGTCCGGCATAGATTGTGGAGAGAAAGTGAGTGTCAAATGTTAGACCTATCAGCTTTTATAATAAGTGGCTACGTGACAGAATGTAGAACGAAAAGTATTCAATAATTAGAAATTAATTCGAGGGAAGGCTATAAAAGGAAAGACGATCTAATATTAGAAGGTAAAGTTTATCTAAGCCTACCGAAATATAACTGGAGTGAGATGAATTCAGTTCTTAATAAAATAAAATTTAATAAGATAATTGTGAACAACCTTTATTGTGACAATCATCATCATCATCATCATCATCATCATCATCATCATCATCATCATCAACAACAACAACATGGTAAGATGATTTGATGGATTTTTCCAATGGTTTAACTGTATTCATTTGCATCCTGAATTGGCAAACTGCCTATAATAAATGTTGAATTGAATTGAATCGAATGACACATTTGTCGCTCCTTGTTTTGTTTTTTTTTTTCAAACTGTTTACCAATTAAATAAAACGACTCGCATATCTAAACAATTGTAAACTCCAAAAAGAGTTTCGTAAAAAATATTGAGTTGTCTTTGAATTTATATTTTAAAGATTTAAATAGAAAAGTGAAAGTTTGTTTTGGATAATAATTAATTTGCCCATGTTGTCTTCCACCTTTGATGAAATCGTAGATTTCCATTCTGCACAGATAAATAACAATGAGGGGAGATACTTTAGATTGTCCAGCCATCAACCATTTCACCTACACATCGATCTTCCAACTCACTCTCACTCTCTATGCGACCCATCAATCAATCGCTATATATATATATATATATATATATATATATATATATATATATATATATATATATATATATATATATATATATATATATATATATATATATAACCATCCATCTATTATTTTCATCCATCTATTTATCTATCTACTTATATGTCCATCCATCCAACCATCTATCCACCTATCAATCCATCCATCCACACATTCATCCCATTCATCCACCCATCCATCTATTTATCATATTCATCCTTCTATTCATCCATTAATCCATCCATCTATTTATCCAATCCATCCATCTATTTGTCCCATCTATCTATTCATCAATCCATCCCATTTATTTATCCCATCCATCCACAAATTCATCCATTCATCTATTTATCCCATCCATTCATCCATCCACCCATCCTTCCATCCATCTATTTATTCCATCCATTCATCCATTCATCCATCCATCCATTCATCCATCCATCTATCTGTCCCATCCATCCATCTATTTATTCCGCCCATCCTTCCATACATTAATCAATCCATCCATCCATCCATCCATCCATCCATCCATTCATCCATCCATTCATTCATCCATCCATCTATCTGTGCCATCCATCCATCCATCTATTTATTCCACCCATCCTTCCTTCCATTAATCCATCCATCTATTTATCCAAATCCATCCATCTATTTATCCAATCCTTCCAAACATCCATTCATTCATCCATCCATCCATTCATCCATACATTTATTTATCCCACCCATCCATTTATCTATTCCATCCATCCATCCATCCATCCTTCCATCTATTTATCCCATCCATCCATCCATCCATCTATCTATTTATGCAATCCATCCATTCATCCATCCATCCATCTATTTATCCCGTCCATCCATTATTGCATCCATCCATCCATTCATTCATTCATCCATCCATACATACATCCATCTATTCATACCATCCATCAATCCATCTATTCATCCCATCCATCAATCCATCTATTTATCCCATCCATCAATCCATTAATCCATCCATTCATCGATATGTTCATCCACCCAATGATCCATCAATCCATCCATCTATCCATCTATCCATCCATCGAATCATTCAACCGAAAGGGAAGCGACAGGAAGGCGCCCACTTGAATACGTTGTGGATAAGTTTGTCATGAGATGAAATTATCTGTGCTACACGACCAGGTGATGTGATTAAAAGTTAGGGGGACGGGAGGGGGGGGGGGGTAGGATATTTTCTATTCACGTGAGGCCAGTATCACAACGGAAATCAATAACATAAACAGGGACCATAACATTTTAACGTGGTGTTTACAGACTGCGAAAATATATTTATATAAAATAGCGAACGTAAACGACCGAAAAACCATTAAAATATTTAACTTGTAATAAATTTGTAGAAAAAATGGTTATTATGTGGTTAAAGATTAGAAATCGAGTAAGGGAGAGGGCTATCACAGTCTACTTATATTTGAAGGAATAGATTTCAGGCCGTTAAAAAAAACAACAGTTTTGTGTATGTGTGTATGTTTCTATGTGTCTGCTTGGTGGTGAGATACCCATGCTCACAATATTGTCTGAGATGTCTGCTTAGTGGTGAGATACCCATGCTCACAATGTCGTCTGAGATATCTGCTTGATTGTGAGATACCCATGCTCAAAATGTCGTCTGAGATGTCTGCTTGGTGGTGAGATACCCATGCTCACAATATTGTCTGATATGTCTGCTTGGTGGTGAGATACCTATGCTCACAATGTCGTCTGAGATGTCTGCTTGGTGGTGAGATACCCATGCTCACAATGTCGTCTGAGATATCTGCTTGATTGTGAGATACCCATGCTCAAAATGTCGTCTGAGATGTCTGCTTGGTGGTGAGATACCCATGCTCACAATGTCGTCTGAGATTATCTGCTTGATGGTGAGATACCCATGCTCACAATGTCGTCTGAGATTATCTGCTTGATGGTGAGATACCCATGCTCACAATGTCGTCTGAGATTATCTGCTTGATGGTGAGATACCCATGCTCACAATGTCGTCTGAGATGTCTGCTTGATGGTGAGATACCCATGCTCACAATATTGTCTGAGATGTCTGCTTGATGGTGAGAAACTCATACTCACAATGATGTCTGAGACGTCTGCTTGATGGTGAGATACCCATGCTCACAATGCTGCCTAGATGACTGTTTGGTGCTGAGACTGCCAAAGGTTTTGTGAATTCTTTAATAAACGGTGTGCATGTGAACCGTGCAATCCCGGACAGGATGCTGAGGAAGATGACCTGGCAGAGAGGTGTCTAAAAACTGTGACTAGGACGTTGTGTAAATTAAGATTATTGTTGTTAAAACATTTATTGATAATGTAGTCAGCATATATGTTAATCGATAACTTAACGTCTAATGAGACAATTGATCTCGAATTCGACTGCAGAGGGTTATAGAATAGACTCCAGTAATTAATATTATTATGATGAATGAGGTGTTAATTATAGACATCATAATATCAATTAATAGAGGAGTTCGTCAAGGATGTATCCTCCCTCCATATCTATTTAACCTGTACACAGAGTTTAATAATAATAATAATAATAATAATAATAATAATAATAATAATAATAATAATAATAATAATAATACTTTATTGCATCCCAAAAAGGAAATTTTTTGTACAGACGTGTTATAATTTACACATAAGATAAAAATACAATGGAAATAGGACGTATATATATAAAAAGGAGCAGCTCTATAACCAGAGCTGCGCTTTATAATATGAATAATTTCAACACTGTAAAATAGTTAAAACTGTCACTATAAATTGAAAATTGAAAAGATTGCAAAACAAATAAATTAATAAATTAATATTTATATTTTTAAAAAGTAAAAATGAGAAATAATTATATAAAATGATTATTGCTTGTTGTTATAAAGCCTAATACTGGACGGCAGAAAAGATTTTCGGTTTCTCTCTGTTTTCGTTGAAATAGAGAAAGGGCGACCACTTCTTTCTGACATAATAATTGATGGTCTTAGTGGATGATACTGGTCATTTAATATTTTAGTTATTTTATTTATACAAAATTTCTCGTATAAAAGATTTACATCGTCAACATCATTTATATAGCGTTTAATGGATTTTTTAATATTTGAATTTATTTTGTTCCTTTCCACTGCTAAGCAATTGCCTCCCCAAGCTGTTATACAAAATGACAAAACACTTTCGATTACTGCTCTATAAAATAGTGTGCAGAGGGTTTTATCTATTCTAAACTGAGAGAGTTTCGATAAAAAATATGTACGTCTGCACATCTTATGCCTAATTATTTTCAAGTGTTCATCCCACTTGAGCCTGTCATCAATCGTTACACCAAGGTATTTGTAGTGAGGAACTCGCTGGACGAATTGGTCCTTTAATTTTAACGGTTCTATCGGTTCCTTCACTCTCCTAAAGTCAATCACTAGCTCCTTTGTCTTGCTTATGTTAAGCTCTAGGTGGTGGGCATCACACCAAGACACAAATCTATCAATTTCTTGCCTATAAGCCACTTCGTTGCCATTTGTTATGAGGCCTTGAAGAGCGGTGTCATCTGCAAACTTTATTAAAGGTACACTCAGGTTTTGACTTCTACAGTCATTCGTGTATATTGTGAATAATACAGGAGACGATACACAACCTTGAGGAGCGCCAGTATTTGTAGTTATACAGGAAGATTTGTTTTGCCCTAATTGAACATATTGTGCTCTCTCCGTAAGAAATTCGAGCACCCAAGCAATTATATACTTGTTTAAATTCAGACTAGTCAATTTTTGAACAACCAACTGAGGTTGCATTGTATTGAACGCTGAAGAAAAATCTGCAAAAAGCAATCTGCAATAGCTCCTAGCGTGATCTAGATGCCTTTAGATGTTGTTTGTAAACAGCAAAATGGCATCCTCTACGCCACGTCCTGGTTTGTAAGCAAATTGATGACTATCACTCAATGGCATAAACTGATTCCTAATTTTAACAAGAGCAAGTTTTTCTAAAGATTTCATGACTATTGAAGTCAGTGCAACAGGTCTGAGATCGTTCATAGTTTCAAGTTTTTCTTTTTTTGGAACAGGAATAATTTTTGAAGTTTTCCAAATTTCAGGGATTGAAACGCATTGGAGGGACCAGTTAAAAATATGTGTATAAATGGGGGAAAGCTGGTGGGCACATTCTTTTAATAGTTTTCCTTTCAATCCATCCGGCCCAGCAGCCTTCCTCTCGTTTAGTTTCGAAAATACGAATCTCATTTCCTCTTCACTGACCTCAACAGCCATTTCATCTTCCAAAGCCCTGTCTAATTTATGTTTTTCATTTTCAATATCAAATTTGTTTGCTGTGTCGAAACGTGAATAAAATTTATTTAAAGTTTCAATGTCGATATCTTCCGTAAAACCGAGCTCATTCCAGGTATTGTTATTGGAGGTAGGAGGATAAATAATCTGAGATATGCAGATGATACAGTATTGTTGGCATCAAACGAGACACATCTACAGATCCTTGCAAATCATGTAAACCTGAACAGTACAGCAAAGGGTCTAGAGATGAATGTTCAAAAGACAAAGGTAATGGTCATGTCAAAGAAGCCTGAAAAAATCGCAAAAGTCCAAATTAATAATCAAAACATCGAGCAAGTAAATTCTTTTAAATATCTTGGACAGACAATAACAAACAACGGAAAGAATGAGCTGGAAGTGAAAAACAGGATTGCTATAGCTAAGGCGAGGTTCAGCCAACTGAATATCATTTTAACTTCGCAACAAACATAGATGAAAACGAGAATAAGAATACTCAAATGTTATGTCCACTCAGCACTTCTCTACGGCTCAGAAACATGGACATTAAACAAACACATAGAGAAAAGAATTGAGGCTTTTGAAATGTTGACTTTCCTTCGCCTTGGAAAAATCAGTTGGAAAGAAAAGAAAACAAATCAAGAAGTCTGTGACATCCTTGATATCAGACCGACCTTAATGAAAGTAATAAAAACAAGGAAACTAAGGTATTTTGGACACCTAAGACGCCATCAAACTGTCAACAAGGACATTCTTGAGGGTAGAGTTGAGGGGAAAAGAGGAAGAGGCAGGCCAGCAAGAAATTGGATAGATGATGTGAGGACATGGACAGGATTGTCGGCAGCCGAATGCAGTCAGCAAGCTGTCAACAGGGAAGATTGGCGTGTCATTTCAAGTCGACCTAAACCCATGAGATGACAATGGAAGAAGAAGAAGAAGACAAAGCAAAACGAATCTGTAAATCACAAGAAGTCCTTATGGTAATGGGGGACCTAAATGCTAAGATTGGCAGAGGCAGAGATGGTGACATAATCGGACCACATGGGCTTGGAGACAGAAATGAACGAGGAAACATCTGGGCAGATTGGTGTAGAACAAATAAATTAATGATTTCAATCACCTGGTTTCAACAGCACCCGAGAAGGACCTAGACATGACAATCACCAGGGGACAGAGCAAGGAACCAGATAGACTTTATAGCAATATCATCAAGATTCAGAAATAGCATATTAAATTGCAAAACCTACCCAGGCGCCGATGTAGACAGTGACCATGTCCCAGTTGTTTATACAGTAAGGATAAAGTTTAAAGCTATTCAGAGAACAGCTGGTAGAATAAAGAGGGATTTCATGTTATGCAAAGACAATGGCATACAAACACAAATGAGAGAAGAATTTGAAAGTGCACTCATGATACAAAGCCAAAGTGAACCTGATAACGAAAAATGTGAAAAACAATTTGATATATTCCAAAAGTGTGTCATAGCAACTGCAGAAAAGCATTTACCAATAGCTCAAATAAACAGCAAAAAGGAATGGATGACAAATGAAATTCTAAACCTATTTGAACAAAGACGAAAATGCAACAGAGGGTCTGCAGAATACCAAACATTGAACAACCACATTAAATTCAAATGCATCGAGGTACACGATAACTATCTAGACTGGAAATGCTGCCAAATCGAAAGAGAATACAAACCCAACCCCCAACAAGCTCACCAAAGAATAAAAGAACTATCAGGGAAAAGGAAAAGCAAAGCAGCAGGAAGTTGTATCCAGAGCAAACAAGGGGAACTGCTATTTGAAGAACAACATATAGAAAGCCGATGGGTAGAATACATAGGCGAACTGTACAATGATCCAAATAGCAATGAACCACCACTGAAATTCAAAGAACCATAAAGCGGACAAAAAATCACCAAAAGTGAAAATGGACATGCCATGGAACAAATGAGGGATGGTAAAGCAACAGGCCCTGATGAAATATCTGTAGAGATATTAAAAAGCATAGGAGAGCTAGCAATTGATGAACTTCACATATTATTCAACAATATATACAACACTGGGAAAATTCCAGAAGATCTCTGTAACTCTATTTTCATAGCAATACCAAAGAGAACAGGTGCAGTCAGATGCGAAAATTTTAGAACTATAAGTTTAATAATCCACATCAACAAAATACTGTTGCGTTTAATTATCAACAGGCTAAGGAATAAGATTAATCCCGAAATCGCAGAAGAACAATATGGATTCCAACCTGACAGAGGGACAAGGAACGCAATATACCACCTCCGTGTTTTAATTGAAAGAGCTATACAGGTTCAGACCCCACTATACCTCTGTTTTGTCGACTACAAAAAACTTTTGATAGAGTACGCCACGAAGAAATACTAAAACAACTGCACTCCATTGGCACTGATGAAAAAGACCTCAGACTCATGCACACATTATATTACACCCAGCAGGCATCTATCAAAATCGGAACCTCTACAGGAAATTCCATTCCTATTAAGAAAGGAGTCCGTCAAGGGATCTGTTTAATCTATACCAAGAAACAATCATGAGGGGCATAACTACTATGGAGGGAATAAAAGTAGGAGGTCACAACATAAATAATATAAGATACGCAGACGATACGGTACTCATTGCAACATCAGAAATCCAACTTCAAAAGATTGTTGACAAAGTGGTAGTAGATAGTGAAGCCAAGGGA
>NC_088374.1:940231-942731 GCF_034508935.2 Berghia stephanieae | reverse complement strand
ACTCAGATTGAATCTGGATATCACAATAGAAAGGGGCTGCATATATACAGTAAAAAGGACAGGGCCAAAAACAGAGCCTTGTGGCACTGCAAAATTTAGTAAAACTTGTTCTGACTGAACACCATTCACCACGACAGTCTGCCATCGATTCTGTAAATATGTTGTAAACCATTTAAGGGCAATTCCTTTTATGCCGAACGTATTTTCTAGTCTTCTTCACAATGGTCAATGGTGTCAAAGGCAGCTGAAAGATCTAAAAGGCATAATACATTGATATTGTTAGCATCAGCATTACATAACATGTCATTTAAGATTTTAAGAAGCGGCGTTTCAGTACTGTGTTGATGTTTGTAGGCTGACTCAAAGGCTTGTTCCAAACTGTTGTTCTTAAGTTGAGATGTTAATTGTGTAAGAACTACCTTCTCCAAAAGTTTTGATAAAAAAGGTAAATTTGATACTGGACGATAGTTGTTCAATATATTGTGGTCCAGTGATGGTTTCTTCAGAAGTGGTGTGACGAAGGCACTTTTAAAGCACGATGGAACTTCGCCAGTCAGTATGGGTGTATTTATGTTTGATGTAGTGGATGGTAATAATGTATCGATGGAGTTGGCCAAAATCTGTTCTGGTAATGGATCAAGGTCTCAGGATTTAATTGGGGCTTTTTTATCAACTCGTTTATGAAACTAGGTGAATTGGCTAGAACTTGTCTAAAGGGGTAACACATAATGTATTTGTATCTATAAATGGTTCATACCGATCTAGTTCTGAACGAATGTTATGGATTTTGTCTTTAAAAAAGTTGACAAATGTGATTGGGAAGTCTCTTTGATTGGTTGTAGATGGTAATGAAGTGCATCTTTCACGTCCAAGTAGATCATTGCAGATGTTAAATAATTGTTTGTAAGATTTAGAAGTTTCAAATTTTGAAAGAAATTACGTGGTCTTTGCCGATTTACTGTTGTCTTCGAGGCAAGAAATGTGTTCTTGAATAATTCACGATGAATCGTAAGGCCTGATGTTTTCAGCAGTCTTTCTGCTCTCCGACACTTCGTTTTAGCCTCTTTAACGCCCGACGTATACCACAGAGCATACTTGCGGTTGGTGACGGTCCTTGTTTGGAATGGCGCATGTTTGTCAAGCGTTTCGATGCGATAACCATTCCACTGGTCTGGAGAAATCATTGAATTTTTAGTAAGTTTTGTTTCTAAATCGTCTCTGACATTGTCCAAATTAATGCCTTTAATGTTTCTGGTTGATGTCGTGGTAGTTTCTTGGCATGGTTTTGAAACGTCAAGATTGAAAGAAATGAGGGAGCGGTCCGAAAAGGGGAGATAATCGACGATGGCGTTGGGTTTTTGGGACTCTGAATTTTCTACAATTACCCAATCTAAGATAATAAATGCTTTAATTTATAAAGTGAATGGCGTTTCTAGGTCCATAAATCTTTTCTTTATCTACTATTCCACATGACAACGAATTGATGCCAATGGTTACATATTATGTTTCCAACATGTGCCATGAAATCGTAATCTTTACAAATAAACTTGAGCTTTTAAAATATATAGCGCAATATTCTCTAAACACAGTCAAGGCGCTTTACAAAGCGTTCCTGACCACAGCAACAGTCAACTGTTAGAAAAAGCCATGACGCCTATTAGGCGATATTACAAATTTCTCCAAAAAAACATCGTTGTTAACGACCAGATACTCATTTAACACCTGCGTACGGCGAGAGAATGTGAGCAACGACCATTTTTCATGGACTCAACTATGCGTAGAGCAAGGCTCGAACCCATGACCTTCCTGTTCGAAACAGGGTGTCATATCACTACACCACATAGCCGTTTTAATGATATAGATAGAATGGTCGTGTAAATTTAACCTCAAACTAAATATCAATTTGTCTTTTCTTGTCTCCTTTATTTGTGGGGGGGGGGGGGAGAGGGCGGTGAAATACATAATTTATATCTGACGATATCATCATTCTTGACTTGGATTTGATAAACCGTTTATGTCCAGTTTGTAACACTTGCCTGTGACATGTTTCCTTGTTTACCCTTTGTATTTAACCAATAGGAGGTAGTCGATGGTCATCTGGTTCCTCTGGGAATGACAGGAAAGAGTAGAGAAAAAAAAATCATATACGTGTCTTTTGTGGAAATTACAAAAAAAGTTAAAATACACGTGTTTTTACACGTCCGTACATATTTTAGTAAAATCAATAAATAAAATTAAATTTCCTTTATTCGTCCCAAAGGAGAAATGTGTCTCTAGAGTCTATTCCAAGGGAAGCCAGGAATAACCCAGCCGTCAGCCTCAGTGCAGCGCCGCAAATTGAGCTAGGGCGAGGTGACTAGCTCAAGGCCACACAGCTCAGCAGCGCGTGATCGTACTCGGTACTTTTCTGGAAGGAACAAAGACCGTATCGCTGGACTACGCTGCCCCCTAGTTTTATAATTAATTGCTAACGTATTTAATAAGACATTATTACATTTAT
>NC_088374.1:930232-935133 GCF_034508935.2 Berghia stephanieae | reverse complement strand
ATGGATACAACGAAGTTAACGTCACTCGTGTCGTTGTTATTGTTTTTTTCTTTGCCATCCGCGTTTATGAGTATTTCTCACCAAACTGTATTAACCAGACTATAAACCTTCAAGGTTACACATAGTTTTGTGTGTTAGTCCGTCATACTTCCGGGTGGCAATGTTGTGAGTTTCTTAGCCAAGCGCATACTATCTATTGAACTGTTTTTCTTTGTGTTTTAATACTATATTCATGCGACTTTGTGGTCTAGTGATTTGACTCTCGCCTTTGGATTCGAAAGGTTTAGGGTTGAGTCCCAAGAGGCGCATAGATAGTTGAGTCCTTGGAAAACGTTCTTTATTCACAGCCTTTCATCGTACTCAGGTGTAAAATGAGTACCTTGGCGTTAACCGTCCGAAAAAAAACAAACAAACAATACAATGTAATCATCTAACAATCGTCAGGTCTCGTTCTCTATGTTGAGTGTTGCTGTTGGCTTGTCACCCTTTCTATAGCGCGTTGAGCACGTTTCGTGGATATTGCCCTATTTAAAAAAGCTCAAATTCTCACAAAAATCAGTTATGTGCTGGCTGAGGCAGGGATTTGAGTCCGAAACGCGATGTAATTATTCCTTGTTATATTCATTTTTGTTTAATACTTTTTGAATACCACGTTGAAGAATACATATACTTATCAACATGTTATGTGCGTGTGTGTGTGTGTGTGTGTGTGTGTGTGTGCGCGCGCGTGTGTGAGTGTGTGGTTTAATGATAATGAAGGCCAATTTATTGACCCCAAACAAACAAACCAAACAACAATAATATCAATATCACGAAACCAATTTGCCAAAGCAATCTCTCTCGCTCTCTCCCCCCCCCTCTCTCTCTCTCTCGCTCTGTCTTTCCCTTTCCCTCGCTTTCTCTCACTCACTCTCCCTCGCTATCTCTCTCCCACTCCCCCTCCCTCTCCCCCTCTCTCTCACCCTTTTTCTATTACTCCTTCTAACCCCTTATCTCTAGCCCTCTCTCCCTCTCTCTCTCTCCCTCTCTCCCTCTCTCTCCCTCTCTCTCTCTCCTTCTCTCTCACTCCCTCTCTCCTCCCTCCCTCTCTCTATCTCCTTCTCTCTCCCTCCCTCTCTCTCTTCTTTTCTCTCCCTCCCTCTCTCTCTCCTTCTCTCTCCCTCCCTCTCTCTCTCCTTCTCTCTCCCTCCCCCTCTCTCTCCTTCTCTCTCCCTCCCTCTCTCTCCTTCTCTCTCCCTCCCTCTCTCTCTCCTTCTCTCTCCCTCCCTCTCTCTCTCCTTCTCTCTCCCTCCCTCTCTCTCTCCTTCTCTCTCCATCTCTCTCTCTCCTCTCTTCTCCCTCTCTCTCTCTCTCTCTCTCTCCCTCTCTCTCTCTCTCTCTCTCTCTGTGTCCCTTTCTCTCTCTCCCTCTCTCTCTCCTTCTCTCTCCCTCCCTCTCTCTCTCCCTCCCCCTCTCTCTCCTTCTCTCTCCCATCTCTCTCCCTCTCTCCTCTCTTTCTCCCTCTCTCATCTCTTTCTCTCTCTCTCTCTCTTTCTCTGTGTCCCTTTCGCTCTCTCCCTCTCTCTCTCCTTCTCTCTCTCCTTCTCTCTCCCATCTCTCTCCCTCTCTATCTCCCTCTCTCACTCTCTCTGTCCTTTTCTCTCTCTCTCTAGCTCCCTCTCTCTTTCTCTCTCCTTCTCTCTCTCTCTCCTTCTCTCTCCCATCTCTCTCCCTCTCTATCTCCCTCTCTCACTCTCTCTGTCCCTCTCTCTCTCTCTCTCTCCCTCTCTCCCTCTCCCTTCTTTCTCTCCCTTTCTCCCCTCTTTCTCCCTCTCTCTCTCACTCTCTATCTCCTTCTCTATATCTCTCCCCTCTCTCCCTATCTCCCCTTTTTCTCCATCTCCTTCTCTCTCTCTCTGTGTCTCTCTGTCTCTCTTTCTCTTTCCCTCCCCCTCTCATCCTTTCTCTCTTCTCTCTCTCTCCCCTCTCTCTCCATCGCTCTCTCTCTTTCCCTCTCAATCTCTCTCCCTCTCTCTCTCCCTCTCTCTCTCCCTCTCTCTTTCTCTCTCTCTCTCTCTCTCTCTTTCTCGGATGCACGGATTTGAATTTCCAACAGCACAACACCATTGCTGGGTGCCTGTGTGTGTGTGTGTGTGTGTGTGTGTGTGTGCCTATGTGTGTGTATGTGTATGTAATGTGTGTCCGTATGTGTGTGCCTATGTGTGTGTATGTATGTGTATGTAATATAACGATTAATAAATTTAGTTGTATTTATTTAACGTTTAGTTGTAAACTGCCAAACTGGCTCCACATTGTCTTTCGTTTGAGTTGAATAGAAACCTTTTTCCGATTATCATCGAACAATCTTGTTGTGTTGTTCTTTGAGGTTTTTACTTAGATATGATTATTACTATTGATAAAGCAATATCAGTACAATACAATTGGCGACGACAATACAGTGTATGCGTGTGTGTGTATGTGTGTTTGTGTGTGTGTATGTGTGTATGTGTGTTTGTATGTGTGTGTATGTGTGTATGTAATGTGTGTATGTATGTGTATGTATGTATGTGTGTATGTATATGTGTGTATGTGTGTTTGTGTGTGTATGTGTGTATGTAATGTGTGTATGTATGTGTATGTATGTATGTGTGTATGTATATGTGTGTGTATGTGTGTTTATGTATGTGTGTATGTATATGTGTGTATGTGTGTTTGTGTGTATGTGTGTGTATGTGTATGTATGTATGTGTGTATGTATATGTGTGTGTATGTGTGTTTGTGTGTATGTGAGTGTATATGTGTATGTATGCATGTGTGTATGTATATGTTTGTGTGTATGTGTGTTTGTGTGTGTATGTGTGTTTGTGTGTGTATGTGTGTGTATGTGTGTATGTATGTGTGTATGTATAAATGTGTGTGTGTGTGTGTGTGTGTTGATTATTCATGTGATAGCGGGTCCCCATCCGCTGTCGCTAATCTGAATTTGAAAGTGTGTACAATTTCCAACCATACCTATTGTCGTTTACACATACCGGGGACGATAAAGGTTACATCTCCGTGCGCCCGAGACCATTCATGCTACCTGTGCTCATAGTGAAAAGTGATCTCCCATCACGATTCGTCATTTTATTCAGTTGGACGCATGGTGTAGGATTACAACTTTCATTCATTAAAACAAAGCAGCGTGTTTACGTTTATTAAGAAATATCCAATCGTTGTCCAGCAAACAATCACGTGATCGACGAAAACCTGAATATAGATAGTATGCTCTTGGCTAAGAAGCTCACAACATTGCCATCCGGAAGTATAACGGACCAACACACAAACCTGTGTGTATCCATGAATGTTTATAGTCTGGTTAATACAGTTCAGTGAGCATTACTCATAAATGCGGATGGCAAAAAACAATAACAAAGGCCTGAGTGTCGTCATCTTTGACCTATCTATAGAGGCGCTACACTTCTGAAGTGACAATATATTATGTATTAATAGCAGAAGACGCGTATCAATTCGTAGCCATCGTCATGTTATAGCCTGACACTGAAACCGTAGCCATCGTGATGTTATAGCCTGACAATGAAACCGTAGCCATCGTGATGTTATAGCCTGACAATGAAACCGTAGCCATCGTCATGTTATAGCCTGACACTGAAACCGTAGCCATCGTCATGTTATAGCCTGACACTGAAACAGTAGCCATCGTCATGTTATAGCCTGACAATGAAACCGTAGCCATCGTCATGTTATAGCCTGACACTGAAACTGTAGCCATCGTTATGTTATAGCCTGATACTGAAACTGTAGCCATCGTTATGTTATAGCCTGATACTAAAACTGTAGCCATCGTGATGTTATAGCCTGATACTGAAACTGTAGCCATCGTTATGCTATAGCCTGATACTGAAACTGTAGCCATCGTTATGTTATAGCCTGACAATGAAACAGTAGCCATCGTCATGTTATAGCCTGACACTGAAATCATAGCCATCGTGATGTTATAGCCTGACACTAAAACAGTAGCCATCGTTATGTTATAGCCTGACACTGAAATCATAGCCATCGTGATGTTATAGCCTGACAATGAAACAGTAGCCATCGTTAAGTTATCGCCTGACACTGAAATCCAAAAGGACTGGCAGTTTGACGTCATTATTTGCTTTTTGCACCGCCTAGTGAGTTGTCGTTAGTAGAGTTCATGGAAACAAGTCATTTCATTGGTTGAACTATTGAATACAACTCACGATTTGTTTTCTTTTGTGGCCAAAGACTGGCATTTTGACGTCATCTGTTGGTCAATGTCAGGCTATAAGTAAACGATGGCTACGAACAATTGGAGTCCATCTCTAATGGGTACACATCACCGAGCTCACAATCCTTTCTTAAAAAATTATAGCCTTGTGGAGAACATTGTGCTTATTTGAGTCAATAAAAAATATAATACGGCGCACAACTCTAATGAAAGATTTGCAAATTAGAAATGTATTTTTTTTACAGATAGATAAACAGATAACTTGATTTCCTTTTATAATTTAAAGTCAGTTTGAAAGTTCGTTAAGTCAAACAGATATCATAAAAACGTTACCGACGACACTAACACTTTCAAAATCAACCAATTTCTACACTGTACAAAGTTGTCAGTTTGGCGTTTTTAAAGTAAATCGTTGCATTCGAAATAATGTATTCACTTAATTACTTTATGGATTTAAGACCTACACTGAGTTTTCAACAGTTTCCATCCATTAATGACAACAAGTATTACTATTGCCCCTTTGATGTTTTCATTGTGATGGTTTCGGGTGGATAATACCCAGGTTTAACTTATGGCCACACCTTCAACTCAATCTGTCCAGTAGAGTCCTTACTTCCGTTGTGCTGTTGATTTAGCGGTGATCCGTGTTGTGATGTAGTAGTGTGTTATCATT
>NC_088374.1:924316-930133 GCF_034508935.2 Berghia stephanieae | reverse complement strand
CCCTCTTTTCCTTAAATATATAAAGTATAGCCATACCAATCAATGTTTTACATTAATTTCTAATTGCATCAATTCCGTCACCTGAATACATTACCGTTTCCGGACGATGCGACACATTTTACAGACAACAACCTATCTCTATAAATTTAAAGGAAAATTCTTCACAGTGTTCTATTTTTGTTACTACCAAATTCATTGTCATCATCTCCATTGCTCCGATATAACACCAATGTGACGCGACGGGGCACTAATTATGATTTATCCTAGATATTGGATATCTCGGCAAATTAAAGGGAAACAACTCAATGGTTTTTAACTACTTGATGATATTCATTGATTATCTCCCTCCTTTAATCAAAACAAGTTTTTATGTCAAAACACAGAAAATCAAATATAGTTAATTTCCGTTCTAAACCTCAGTAGAATTTATAGAATTTCTAACAAAGCCAAAGAGAGAAAAATAAATAAGAAAATTCAAATTCTCCCCGGCTTTGGAAGATTTTTTTGTTTATCTGGTTTCAGTTTATTTCATTGTACTCAAAGTAAAATAAAAACATTTTTTTTCTCTCTCTGAATAGCTGAATGTGATTAATAGGATGTTTACAGTATAATTTTAGAAGATTAGAAATATTTAAGTAACGTGACAATACCTCCCACTGTTTTGATATGTTTATATATTACGCAATTTCCACAAAAGGTACTTAAAGTCTTTTATAAAGGGTCCCTGGTCAACATCAACACGTAACATGTTGAACGAAACATGACGCCTATTGGGAGACTTTCCAATTATCTTTTCCGACTGAAACAACGTTTTTAACGACCAGGGTATCATTTTACACCTGAGTAAGGTGAGATAATGTAAGTGATGATTCGTTTCCATGGACTCAACTGTGAATCGAGCTCATTGAAGAGCTCACTGACTTAAACAATAGATAAATGTGTAATTAGTGATTGAAGGAGTCATATGATATTATATGGTATATTTCTCTGAGTGTCACACAATTTATATAGAGATTATTATACAGACGTAATTAGTAATTCAAGGCTAGTCATATGACATTATTATATGATATATTTCTCTAATTATCACATACTTTACCAAACATTAAATCAAGATGACAATAAACCACACTTATCCACTCTTATTGTGAGGCAAACCAATGCGATCACTCGCTATCCAGATGGACTGGGTACTTTTTTGTATGCAAAGAACGGTAGATATCCACCACCACCCTCACCACCCCCCCCCCCCTCTCCCATTTAGGGGTCATAGAACGTCATTGAAGTAAGGCCTTTTGTTATCACGTGATTTCTTTAACAATGTGATATTGACTGTCCTTGTAAATCATCTCTTGGTTACACGTCCTATGTCAATATGTTGGTTTATATCTTGTACGAATCAGATTTACTGTAATATAAGTGTTAGTTTATATTATATTGTTACCAGATATTGCAATCAAAGGTACAGATATTATATTCTTAATTGTTGTCAAAGATCTAGACGAGACTGTGAATTTGTCATAGACTAGATACAGATAGAGATACAGATTTATACATATATAGATTTATTTATCTATTATCTATCACTGGTTCCCCCACCCCTCCCTTATTACAAATATCTAAGTCAGTCGTATTACTATCTGTGATGCCTAATGAACTCAAATAAGAAACAACAATCAGTAATTATTATTTTAAACAGGGTGAGATAAACTGTAAGTCTTTTGTAAAGAATACCGTGGGGCGGGGAGATTCAATTCATTCTATTTATATAGATGGATAAGTTAATTAGTCATTATAGAGAATTATAAATTAGTCAAGGCGACAATTCGGACGACTTTGTAATTGAATATCCACAGTCTCATCTTTAAAATGTTTCTGTATCTTTAATATAATATCTTTTCCACATATTTCTCTGTCGTATATTGAAAAAAATCTGAATTCAGAGGCAATTTTGTGGGGTCTTTATGGAAGTGATTATAACTTAATTGGGACGGGTCAGTTGAGTGTACACTTTCCCATGACCTTTTGGGATATTTAGCACTTTTATAAAATTGAACATAATCCTTTTTTCAGATAAAAACACAAGTTATAAAACATTTCAGTGTCGCCTTCACAAGTTATGGCCGTTTAAACGTCATTGAATTCATTATTTCCATTTTTATAGGTTTTTAAAATATTTTTTGTGACGTGTAGACCGGTTTTAATGTTTAGAAATTTTAGTTGTAATAATTATCAGAAATTGTATTGTGAGTCTAATTTATCATTGAAAACGAATCTTTTATAAATACGTATTAAAATCCATCCATTTATACATTTGACTGAAATACGGTAAAACAACGTTTGGCGTCAATTTCCTCACAAAGCCAATACGAAATACTAAAATCTCAATTGTTTTTTTGATGGCAGTGATTTGATTACCTATATGTACTCGTATAGTTTGTTTTGAAAATGAAACTAATAAAGAAAGAATAATTTAAGTGCCTTTTTAAAAAAAACGAGAATTTCTCACCATGGAGGATTTCTCTAAGAACCAAGACACAGCCTTTGTCAAGGTTGCATAGAATTGTCTTCAAAGCCTCACAGTTAAGCCTAAAGTCTACATAAAGACACTTCATTACTTATAGAAATAATTGTATTCGGTGTCATATCCGGGGCTTTGAAATAAACACTGTAATTGTGTACAAGTAATTAAAAAAATATTTGGAATCTAACAGATTTCCTACCTAAAGTAAAATAGAAAATGTCCGCGAGTTAGGGAAGGGTTTTGTCTCCCACCGCTCTGAAATGGCTTTGAAACGTGATATCGTTGAAAACAGATGGTCGTCAAAGTTTATTTTAAGGTATCAATATATCTTATAAATTATAGTTCTGTAGTAGTAGTAGACACATGTTCGATTCATCATTGGTGACAGGCGACGTGTATATATATGCACGTCTGACATCCGAACACAATTTTGGGCCTAGTTTAACATTGTTGTTTTGGACAATATTGTATGAGAGTTCCATTATATCAATTTGCCCAGAATGGATCGGGTTATCAGACCTGCAGTTAAGTGTACTTTGTTACACAGTATGGATAAGTTGTGGGTTAGATCTTCGTGTGTGTAAGACTTTACATTTAAATGGATCAAGTGCTCTTTGCCAATGCTCTACACATTTGGAAATAATCCATGGAGGTGATATGTAATAAAGTAAAATAAAATGCATGTGCTTACTGGCGTAGTTCGTTCACCAATCTTATGTCCACTACAAATTGGCTGATTGTGTTTTACAATTAAATCCGTGGGTTTTTTATCAAAAAAAATAATAATTTGGTCACAGCTGACGTTTCTGATAAAACTCTCGCCAATAACTTGACGGAATTCAATTAAGTACGTTTATATCATTTCCTTTACATTAACTGTTATTAATATTGTATATCATAATTTGTCATTTTGTTACTGTAAATATTGTTTATCTCATATACTTGACATTGTATAATATTTATCTCTTTTAAAACAAATATTCTTTTTTTCATATTTCATGTTATAATAATCAGAACTGATAAACAGATCACAATCATTATATTTACCATCACCAAGGCTATAACACAATTTAACATTTCCAAGACTATAGGAATTTACCACAACCAGGATTATAACAACTCACCATCACCAAGACTATAACAATTTACCATTTTCATCACTACCCCGTGTGGTGTCCGGGGTCCCTCAACTGAGAGGGTCAAGAATAGCCCAACGCCAAGCCTGCGTGTCGTAAAAGGCGACTAATGGTGTGTGATTCTCCCATCTTCGAGTCACCTGGTCCTCCAGGTTGGGGGTTGGCAAAGGGTTAACACCCCTTTCCGTTAAACTCAAATCGTTACAGAAACGCAGACAGACAAACCAAATCCTTTTTTAAGCTTGGGCGACCGAAGAGTTTCTGGAATTACAGAATTTATGAAGGACAACAGACAAAGCCGAAAGGACTCTGCTGACCCGATGACGTCTTCGCCAAACAAGCAGCTTCGAATTGCGTCGTGGAACGTTCGCACCATGTATGAAGCAGGAAAAAGCTCTCAAGTTGTGACTGAGATGAGAAGATACAGGCTGCATATACTTGGAGTAAGCGAAACCCACTGGATACAATCCGGACAGAAACACCTCAAGTCTGGGGAGAAGATTTTATATCAGGGA
This sequence comes from Berghia stephanieae, assembly GCF_034508935.2. Classification (NCBI taxonomy): domain Eukaryota; kingdom Metazoa; phylum Mollusca; class Gastropoda; order Nudibranchia; family Aeolidiidae; genus Berghia; species Berghia stephanieae. Next base: position 925,958 of record NC_088374.1, on the reverse strand, counting down.
GAGGGGACAGGATTCATACACAGGGAGTAGGAATAATTCTAAGCAAGTTTGCCCAGAAGTCACTGAGAGGATGGGAACAACACGGAGAAAGGATCATCATGGCGTCCTTTACAACACGGAGTAAGAAGATCAGCATGAACATTGTACAGATCTATGCCCCAACAAACGATGCAACAGATGAGGACAAAGATACATTTTATAGTCTGCTACAACAAGTCATTGACAAGTTGCCAAGGAAAGACGTCAACATATTGATGGGAGATGCTAATGCAAAAGTGGGACAGGATAACGTAGGTTATGAAGGTATCATGGGACGTCATGGCATGGGAGAAATGAACGATAATGGTGAGAGATTTGCAAATTTCTGTGCATTCAACAGTTTGGTGATTGGAGGATCAGTGTTCCCCCATAAGAGGATCCAAAAAGCAACTTGGGTCTCACCAGATGGTGTGACAGAGAATCAGATTGATCATTTTTGTATCTCTCGTAGATTCAGATGTTCATTGGAAGATGTGACGGTACGGAGAGGGGCAGATGTTGGATCAGACCACCACCTGCTATTGGCAAAGCTTAAGCTCCGACTCAGAAAACACGGGGCCAGATCACATACAAGAAAAAAATTCGAGGTGAATGGACTTGATGGGGAAAAGAATGAGGAATTCAAACTACAATTGAGTAATAGATTCCAACCTCTTACTGAGCTCGAGGAGGACATAGATGTAGAGTCACATTGGGCAAAGATCAAGGAAGTCTACATAACAACTTGCCACGAGGTATTGGGGGTAAAGAAATCGGAACATAAAGAATGGATAAGTCCAACCACCTTGGACCTTATTGAAAAGAGGAGAACAAGGAAGGAACAAGTGAATGTAAGCCGAACAAGGGCTTCAAGACTGGATGCACAAGAGCAGTATCGAGCCATAGCTAAGGAAGTCAAAAGATCTGTGAAGAAAGACAAGGAAGCATTCATGAACAGACTTGCAGAGAAAGCAGAAGCAGCAGCGACTGGAGGACACATGAGGATCCTTTATCAAACTACCAAGACACTTGCTGGAAAATATGGGAAACCAGAGATACCAGTCAAAGACAAAGATGGGAAAACTATTTTTGGAAAAGAGGCTCAATCTGAACGATGGAGGGAACATTTCAACTGCCTTCTGAACAGACCACCACCAGACAACCAGCCAGAAATTTTGCCTGCAAGGATTGAGCTACCAATTAGCTGTGATCCACCATCGATAGCAGAGATTGTGGGTGCCATTAATAAGATGAAAAGGGGGAAAGCTGCTGGACCAGACCAGATTCCACCGGAGGCTCTAAAAGTTGATGCGGAAAGAAATGCTGAGGCCCTGCACCCACTATTTGAGAGAATCTGGAATGACGGGATATTCCCAAAGGATTGGAAGGAAGGACATCTTATCAAGCTTCCAAAGAAAGGGGACCTCAGTAATTGTAATAATTATCGAGGCATCACTCTTCTTTCTATCCCAGGAAAGGTTTTCAACCGAATTATTTTAGAGAGAATTAAGAATGCAACAGATGCTAAACTGCGGGACGAACAGGCAGGTTTTCGGAAAAACCGTTCAACCACCGACCAGATTGCCTCTCTGCGAGTCATAGTGGAACAGTCTATAGAATGGAA
>NC_088374.1:915953-924216 GCF_034508935.2 Berghia stephanieae | reverse complement strand
AAAAGGTCATTTTAGATTATGTCAAGCGACAAAACTCGTGCGATTACCAGAAGATTGTTAAAAATAGATTTTTACTCTTTGGAGTAAAATATTTCTAAAACTACCGGGCATGGAGGTTTAGTCGCTGACAAGGTAATACATGAACATTTCTTCTTTTTGGTTGTAAAATTTCATATGAATATGACGAGTACTTTTCCCATATTTTACAAAACACCATCCTAATTTGCTCTTCAAGTTTCAATCTTTTAATCCACTTATTACGCAAGATACAACCAAAGGTCGAAAAAAAAATGCCGAAAAAGCGTCCCATATTTTTGCGTTTTTTTTCCTCTTTGCGGGCCATCCAAATAAAACTGTATAACTTGTTTATTTATGAATGGATTTTCAAAATTCAAAAACATTTTTACTCAGTGGAGATAGGGCTTGGATTTTAGACAAAAATTTTCTTCAAAAGAGAGAAAAAACATTTTTCATAGTCATTGCTATATAATAATGGTCACAGAAGTAATACTACTACTACTAGTAGTAATACTACAACTAGTACAATTTTTTCACAAACATTTCGGGCAAAAAGTAAAAATTTAACAGATGTATTAGTCTAATGAAAAGAATGAAAAGGATTACAAAGGTATATAAAATCAAGCATTATTGGAAAAGAATGAATAAAAAGTCGGACTGCTTTCTTTTCGTTTCAGGTTCGCCATTCCCAAAAATTGGGTTATAGTGGACTCCGTGTGTCGACAAGTGCCTTCTGCTCGGCATCAAGATGGGAACCTGAAATGTCTGTCTTCACAATCCTGTAAAAGAAATACCAAGATTAAGTTAATACATAGAGCAAATAGTACATTATTGACCTACCAGCTCTGGCGTCTATCGTGTCACTGGGAATTTTAATTTTAATATTTTAATATGTTTGAAAACAAAGAAAACTTAAGCCCCATTTCCTCAAATACGCAAGTCATTCATTTTACAGGTCAAAATAATTTTTTTTAAAAGTTTTTCTTTGACTTCAACTTCAAATGCCAATAGTGCCTGAACCTTATGATGAATTCCAAAATGGTTTGGCATATTTATGTGGAAATCTATTTTTTTAAAAAAATAGAGTTGTGGATCACCATTGCTCCGTACAGCAAATGTTAAATATTTATCATCGAGCACAAAATTACTGGCAAACCTAAAAATTCTAAAACTATTTATTTACAAACTCTACAAGTAACACGCAAATATTTTAAAAACTAAATGTAATTCTATCACCTGTGGAATCAAACTGTATGCTCAGAAAATCTGCTGTACTGTAATGTTCGGGCAATTATTGGCCTTCGCCAAAAAAGAAAAAAATAAGAACTGTATTTCCTACACCAGTATACAAAAAACACACATATATGTTTTCTCTACACGGGAAATTCCATTGAGTGTTACAAGCGCTGCACCTAACCATCAACTTCTTGTAGATACCGCTAGCTATAACCAATAAAAATGGACAAACTTAGCCCATAATATTTTACATTTCTGGGAATGTTTGTTTTTTCTTTTATGCCATATAATTTATTAATGTTTTTATTTAATTTGTTGCCAGCGTGTGTATTTTGTACATACATAGGGAATAGGTACATGCTTCTGTAAAAAAACGTTTGATTGGTCATTCTGCTGATTTGTGCAGATTGCCTTTTACACAATGAAATGACAATTGGCTTGTAAAAATAACATGTAGACTATCATATTAATATATTCATTTAGCTTAAACGGCATAATTTAAGGTTAATAAAACATTTCCTCCCAGATCTTAATAATTGAGGAATAAATCAATATGGGTGAACTCATTTAATTCTATCTATCTCATCATAAGAACACTTTGTCACTACGTTGTGTGGCCTTGAGCAAGTCACCTCAGCCCTAGCTCAGTTTGTGGCGCTGTGTTGCGGCAATGGCTGGGTTATTTCAGTCTCCCTTTAGAATAGACTCCAAAGACAAATTTTCCCTAGAGGTGAATAAAGAGAATCTATATTTTTTAAAATTTGTTACGCTATAGTCAAAGACAAAAACCTTCAGTATTTTCTAATTTTGTATGAACTATCCTAAAAGGCAACCTATTCATAGCATAGAAGGACATGCTCACAATAGTATCAATTTCATTGCCCTCAAATTTAATGGATCTTCCTCTTTTATTAATTGTCATTGCCCATTCATTCAATAAAACAAAATTAATCAACATAATAAAGACAAAGCTTTTGATTCAAATGAAGTGATGTTTTTTGTTCAGTTATTTATTATCTCTGAAGTTAAAAGTCTTAAAACTCAACCATGTAAGCTTTTGTACAGTCTGGTTATTTGAAAAAAAAACTTCTCTTGATGTCAGTTCTTGCACCAACAATTTGGACAAACTTTTGACTTCATTACTGGCTCACCAGACAGGCATTCCTTACATACCTTATGAGCAAATGAAGTCACTTGATATGTGCTCTATTCTCCTTTGTCTTATTACATTCCTCATAGTCATAGATTTGTGTCTTAGCTTTGCAATATGAAATATGATTTTGTGCCCTTTGTCTATTGTTATGTGCATAGATCTACAATCTTTTCACTCGCTATTCAACTTCATTTCAACTGGCAATGCAATGACCTTAAAGTGTAATGAACGACACAAACGTTGCTAATCTCACTTTTTACCCCCCCCCCCAAAAAAAAAAAAATTGCTTGATTTGGACCTATTGAATTTCCTGAGCGTGAGATCTGCTTTTATTTTTATATAGCGCATGCAATATCCACCCAAAGCACTCTACAAGATGTCCCAAGCCAACAGAAACATTAACATGTAGGAAGAGATATCATGCATACATAAATATTGTTTTAAACAGATACAATCAATACACTTACATTTACATGGTCAATGATTGAGCTAGTTTCTCCAATTGTTGATTGTTCAACTAGAGCCGTTGCTGCCTGCAGTCATTGCGTTTGTTCCTATCTTTAAGACATGAGTAATGGTCTGTTTTTTTCTCTGCCCCATGTCCAAGCTTTAACGTTGAAACCCAATCAGGATCAGTTTCATCAAGCAGTGATGCTCGCCTTCCTGTAAAGGCAAAAAAATTGATTGTTGAAATATATTACTTCATTTCTTGCCTATTACAATCTGGTCCTGGTCCTTGTGTGGCTATGTGGTCTAGTGGTATGACACTCGATTTTGGATCGGAAGGTCATGGGTTCGAGCCTTGCGCTCGACGCATAGTTGAGTCCTTGGAAAAGGCTCTTTATTCACATTCTCTCACCATACTCAGGTGTAAAATGAATACCTGGCCGTTTACAGCGTTTTCTTTGTCCGAAAAATTGTAGTGTCGCCTAAAAGGCGTCATGTCCCGTTCTACATGTTAAATGTTGCTGTTGACCAGGGACCCCTTGTAAAGCACTTTGAACACATTTAGTGGATATTGCGCTATAATATAAAGCTCAATTTTTAAATTATTTTTTTTTTACAATCCTTAAGCTTTCCGTTAAATTTACATCAAGCTTTGTCAAATTAGAACAAGGGTAGAACAATTATATAGTGCAATTTTCATGAAATGAAAATTTGTTCAAAGCGCTTTGCAAGGGGTTTATAGCCAACACTTCTTCACTAGAGGAATTCAAGCGTCGATTGATTACATTCTTATTCCGACAGGCTTTCTTTTGATTATGTGTATAATTAGCGTTGTTCGTGTACTGTGTTAGGGCTTCATGATTAAGTTAATCTATGTTTTGCGCCCAGAGCCCTCCTGATTAAGGGATGTTTGGCGCACTATAAATCTATACCATTATTATTATTATCAACAGCGAGACTTTACATGCAGGTCGAGACATGACGCTTGTTAGGCAATATTACATTTTTTTCCAGAAAGAGACAATGCTGTTTAACAGGCCTGCATCTGCCCCCTGAAAAACTTGCCTGAAAATCCTCGAGCTGAAGCTTTTTCAATAACATGAGCAAAAATCCCCATTTCCCAGAATATTTTCTTAGAATTTTACCAATTCAATAGGCTGTTAAACAAAATGAAAAAGTATTTCAATTAATTTTTTGTTCCGGCAGAGCAAAATTGCCAGAAATGCCGGCAAATTTACAGGCCTATTTTAAAAGCCAGTTACCCAATTTATGGCTGAGTATGGTGAGAGAATGTGAATAAAGTTCCTTTCCCAATGACTCAACTGCTCAGAACGGGTCTGGAACCCTAATCCTTCCAACATGACGGTGATAACTATACCACATAGCTGCAATTAAAGTATCGGGATCCCAAAGGACAATTTTTTTAAATTGAAATTTTTTTATTATTATTATTGTCATATTTGGGGAAAATTCCATATGAAGGCCCTAATTCAATGACTATACGAAACATTATAACTAATCCTCACCTTGAGTTAAAATTAGTTTCTAACTATGAAAATTATGAAAAGTCATTTTAGTGGATTGATAGAGGTCGATTGTTTCTTTCTTTGGATTAAAATTTAAAATAATAATAATTATAATATTAATTTTGTCATTAAAAAAATAACCATTACTATCATTATAAACTGACACTGGCAATCACTAAGCAGCGTGTTAAACTTCTGTCAAAAACTAGCATTTACATGTCCAACAGCGGTGTAGAAAAGCAGTTTGTTCGTGTTACTTTACAATAAGTAACAATACACCACCAACGGAGGAACGGAAAAAAAAACTTAAGAAAAGCGCAACCTTACTTTTAATATTTTTTCAAATGGAGAACATGTTTTTAAAATGCACAATAAAATAATCTTGACAAAGCATAAGTTATAAACTGGAACATTATAATTCTAAAATGAATGATCAGAACAACAGTGAAAGACTTCCTAATCTCATAAACGCCAAAGCTTGAAAACGAAAGTATTCCTATCACTATCGGTAATGAGGCATTTGGTTTTGATTTAGAGTATGTTGCACGAGAAATGCATGAAATATTCATGGTCCTATCTGATAACTAAACACAACAAATAAAAGATCATCCATCCGGACCGTGTATGGACCATAAAATTAAAATGATTCCTTCTAGACCGCTTACAGACTACAGATTACATCTGAGTCTGAGATGAGTCAGATGATTTCTCCAACTTCGGAGTTTCGCATAGAAAAGTCACATCGGTGAAAAATCTCTCCGTAGATTTTGTTAGACCACCGAGTTTGAAATTTTTGATTTGATTTCTCTTCCATGAAAAAGAATAAAACACATATTTATTAAATCATAAACTTGCAACGTCAGAAATTAAGGCAAGGACCTTGGTCGGTTGCCGCCAACTCCGTGACATGCTATGGCCCACAACGGCTACATGATGATGTTGGAGCGAAGTAAACTTGCTTTGTTCACAATAATTAAAATTAATTCATATCGTATATATATAATATTTAAGATTTTAATTTATCCATCAATTCTTACCTTTAACAAAATGATCATTGCAAACTCGGTGGCTGCAAGTTAGATTTGAGCCATCGCCAAATCCCTTTCTTCTGATCGCTGCAACTGTCTCCGCTGGGTTAAATTTATTATTTTTGGGTGCTTCGTCTTCCTAATGGATGGTAACCTGAACATTTTGACTCCATCTCGACCCTGTCTTCTAGTGCATCCGATGATTATGCAGTTATTTGGCACGTTTCACGTTTTAAAAATTGGACAAGAGCTTGTTTCACATCAATGTTTACAAGCCAGCCAAGTTCTTTTGCCATCCGGAACTAAAGTAGGTCATTGCGTGACGTCATCAGCATTCTATCTATATGATAATGATATTCCTTTACAGTGCGTTGTAGATGTTAGTAATGACGAAACAGTTGAAGATCCAAAGATGATGATTGAATGTACAACATTATGGCGGTCAAATAAAACTCCCGCCTTTTATGATACGATATTATTTTTGATAAACGTCAGATTTTACCTTCAATACGCCCTAATAACAAATACCAACTATAATTTGATACTTTTATCCCCAAATATGAAGTAACACCGATCAAAGAAATACATTTTCTAGTACTCAATAATATAATGACTAATCTTTTAACTTTGGAACGTAAATCTGTCATAAACCCACTAAATAATGACCAAGTTTAACTGATATACAAGCACCGTCAACTGATTAAACCCACTTAGAACTCCTGTGTAGCCCTTTGCATAAGCAAACTCTCTTACAAACCGAGGCCGCATCGGAAGTTTATCGTTTTATTTCTTTATCTTTTGTTTTAGTTTAAAGATAATGTTCTATCCCAATAGCACATATGTATTCATATTCATGTACATGTACATATAAATGTGTTTCAGCCTATATGTAATAGAGTCAGACAACAGGGTAGTTGATGCTGGCCAGTGGTAGTATTGGCTGGGTGGAATTGATGTGGGAGTGGATGAATTCGGTCCCGGGGTCGACTTAGGAGTTCAAGACTGTAACTGCGGCGGTGGTGCTCGTGTGAGGAAGATAGATCGAGACAATGAAGTGACAGTTTTTGTACTATTGATACTTATGTGTGGATAATTAATATATAATAAAGTTAATAATAATAAATAATAATAATATATAATAATAATAATAATAATAATAATATAATAATAAATAAATAATAATAATAATAATAATAATAATAATAATATATCATGACATTTATAACGCGCATTTTCATCACGGGGTGATGCTCAATGCGCGAAACAATAATACAGTGGCATTATTATACAAATGAAACATTATACATACTACATCAACATAATATTATCATATTACAATAATGTAATAACTAAACATAAAGTCATTAATACAAGATATGTTATAATGCATCCACATGCTTTGTCAAATACGGAAATAATATAAAATAATGATATAATAACATAAACTAAATAACATTCATATTGGGGTCAAATAGAAGTAGAAGTAGGGAGTTGATTTCATGAGCGAGGAGAACTCTTTAGTATAGAATTGTGTTAATATTTATTACGTCATATTAGACGTCATCTAGATTGAACTGGGACGTCAAGGAAGCACCTACGACACTGGTCCAGGTAAACGGAAAGATTCTACTAAGTGTGTAATCCTAATCGAGTTGTACATATTGACATGATTCAAACCAACAACACAAATAGCATAGCACGTCTATAGGAAAGAGTAGTGTCCCTTGATTTGACGTCAGAGGACGAGAGACGCATGCGCACAACCAACATGACGTTCTCTCTCTAGTAACTTTTCCGCCGGTGACGTCCAATCAAGGGACACTACTCTTCCGCTAATCTCATTCCCTATGAAGTGACGAATTAATCATTAAAAAGAGTTATGCTACAGAATCAATCCTGGAGAACTGCAGTGACAAAGGGAAAATGATCATCTTGTAATTATTAAACAAACGCGTTAACCCTCTCCTTACCAACTCCAACAAAATCGCCACATTTATTGTTACCACACAATATACAAGTTTCTTATTCAGATTTATTTTGTACATCACAAACATCGAAGAGTGATCTTTGTTTAATTAATAAAAACATACAGTTGATTTGTAGAGAGTTTGTTTGAGTTCTTAAAAATCAAATTTTCTGTTGGCTAAGCCTGCCATTGTGGGATAATCCTGAAAACCATCGGGAAGGAGAGGGTTAATGTTATGGCTGTATGAAACGTTTAAGTAACAATTATTAAATATTCAGAAGAACAAAGTCGATTTAGGTGATTCAAGTTATGTGGCTAAAAGGCTATGATTTGCCAAAAATAGTGATATACATTTCTAAATGATCACAGTTAAAATTATTAAATGAATTGGAATATTTTAGACAAAGAAATTAATTCAATTAATATATTCATGAATTTCAAACGGATAATGAGCAGGGCGTTAAGAGAATTCTTCATGAAATTTCCTGATGAAATGAAAACTATAAATAGACGAGATATGTCACTTTTAATTTAAGCAGGTCTCAATTCCCTTTGATGTAAATTAAGCTATTAAAATATATATACTCAATAATACTTTACTGAAAAAAAGGAAGAAATGTAAAACAATGCATTCATTATAATTATTGCAATCATTGCATAACATATTTCATACGATTCTATTATTTCACTGAAAGACATGACATATCTTCATTAAAATATGGACGCAAATAGCTAGATGGTACAATCAATGAAGGTAGGAAACAAGACTTAAGTTTGAAATGGTCAGTGTCAGCCTGACCGATGCCAACCCATCTCCAAGCAACTGCAACACACGTTAATCTGACAAAGGCGTAAGTGATCATGCCACAGTTGTTTGCCTCGATGACCA
>NC_088374.1:905953-910953 GCF_034508935.2 Berghia stephanieae | reverse complement strand
GTCGTGTTTATTGAAGCATTAGCTGTATCAGCACGTTGAACTTTGTTGTTTCTATTTTTAGGATAACCTACTATTTTGTAACAGACATCAACTGTGTGCCCTAGTTTTGAACAAATTTGGCACGTGACTTTGTTTTATTTTTTTATCTCTGAACAGTTGGATTCGAGACTGAGCACTGCGCTATATGTGGGTTTGTTCGCGTTAAACTGTTTGCTTTGCTCTTTGGGCTTATTCCATGTTTTGAAATTAGCTGACTGATTTCTCTGTTGATGTCGATGTTGAAATCGGTTGCTATATTCTGAATCAGATTTGTCATGTATTTGGAATTCATGGTCTTGTTTCTGACTCACGCTTTTAGCAATTGATGTATAGTAAGGTTCGTTTGTAATGCGACTAAGCGGCTTCAGTGGATGTGCGCTTGTGTACTATTCAGCATATTTCGTTAGCTCTTCCATAGTTGTAGGTTTTCGCTCTGAAAAGAATGATACAAGCTCCGGATTGCATGATTGATACACGCGGTTTTTGAAATATAAATATAGAGTCCGTCAAAATCGTCCTTTTTAACATTTGCAAATTCTAGCCACTCTTCTTTTTCATCTGGCTTAGAAGTTTGAAAACTTTTTAAGTAACCATCTTCTGCGAGGCGGACATTTCTCAAATGAGTTATCGTCCTTTTTCACATTTGAAAAAAAAAAGATAAAGCAAAGAAACAAGTAGATCCGTATTTGTCAAACGTCTAGAAAATTGTTGATAAAAAATACATTTGACAAAGAAAAATAAATCAACGTCTAAATCAGTTAAAACGATTTTGTAGATCATGAAGAAATTTGGATGGTATCTCATGTAGCTTTAGCCCAGTAACTCTTGTAACTAATTATAATGGATGGTATCTCATGTAGCTTTAGCCCAGTAACTCTTGTAACTAATTATAATGGATGGTATCTCATGTAGCTTTAGCCCAGTAACTCTTGTAACTAAATATAATGGATGGTATCTCATGTAGCTTTAGCCCAGTAACGCTTGAAACTAATTATAATGGATGGTATCTCATGTAGCTTTAGCCCAGTAACTCTTGTAACTAATTATAATGGATGGTATCTCATGTAGCTTTAGCCCAGTAACTCTTGTAACTAATTATAATGGATGGTATCTCATGTAGCTTTAGCCCTGTAACTCTTTACCTAATTATAATGGATGGTATCTCATGTAGCTTTAGCCCAGTAACTCTTGTAACTAATTATAATGGATGATATCTCATGTAGCTTTAGCCCTGTAACTCTTGTAACTAATTATAATGGATGGTATCTCATGTAGCTTTAGCCCTGTAACTCTTGTAACTAATTATAATGGATGGTATCTCATGTAGCTTTAGCCCTGTAACTCTTGTAACTAATTATAATGGATGGTATCTCATGTAGCTTTAGCCCAGTAACTCTTGTAACTAATTATAATGGATGGTATCTCATGTAGCTTTAGCCCTGTAACTCTTGTAACTAATTATAATGGATGGTATCTCATGTAGCTTTAGCCCAGTAACTCTTTACCTAATTATAATGGATGGTATCTCATGTAGCTTTAGCCCAGTAACTCTTGTAACTAATTATAATGGATGGTATCTCATGTAGCTTTAGCCCTATAACTCTTGTAACTAATTATAATGGATGGTATCTCATGTAGCTTTAGCCCAGTAACTCTTGTAACTAATTATAATGGATGTTATCTCATGTAGCTTTAGCCCAGTAACTCTTGTAACTAATTATAATGGATGGTATTTCATGTAGCTTTAGCCCAGTAACTCTTGTAAATAATTATAATGGATGGTATCTTATGTAGCTGTAGGCCAGTAACTCTTGTAACTAATTATAATGGATGGTATCTCATGTAGCTTTAGCCCAGTAACTCCTGTAACTAATTATAATGGATGGTATCTCATGTAGCTTTAGCCCAGTAACTCTTGTAACTAATTATAATGGATGGTATCTCATGTAGCTTTAGCCCAGTAACTCTTGTAACTAATTATAATGGATGGTATCTCATGCAGCTTTAGCCCAGTAACTCTTGTAACTAATTATAATGGATGGTATCTCATGTAGCTTTAGCCCTGTAACTCTTATAACTAATTATAATGGATGGTATCTCATGTACCTTTAGCCCTGTAACTCTTGTAAATAATTGTAATGGATGGTATCTCATGTAGTTTTAGCCCAGTAACTCTTGTAACTAATTATAATACTCGTGGTCTTCTTGATATATCGATACCATCCAAATAAGAAAAAAAAATAAAACATTGAGCTTTTATATAGAGCATTATCCACGAAACGTGCTCAAAGCCCTTTACAGCAACATTTTACATTTAGGACGAGACATGACGCATGTTAGGCGATATTATATTTTTTGTCGGACAGAGACAACGCTGTTTACGGCCAGGTACCCATTTTACACCTAAGTACGGTGAGATAATATGAGTAAAGAGCCTTCTCCAGGGTGTCAGCTATGCGCCGAGCGAGTCCCAAACCCAAGACCGTCCGATCCGAAAGCGAGTGTCATACCACTAAACCACATAGCCGCCTATAACAAAAGATATTGTTGGTATTTTATGAACCGTTATATAAAAATGTTATGTAACTATTCGTCTCAATTGAAAAGAGTTATTGTTCTTTTCCAGATTTTTACCTCAACAAGCTTCATTTTGGGAAATGACTCTCAAACTGATAACAAATAAAAATATTAGAAGAACGCATATTATGGAAGATACTTATGAGATTAGGGATGGTTTGTACATTACAGCTTATCAGTCCTTCTATGTCCCGTTCCTACTCAACCCTTTTAACTCACTCAATCCTAGAGATTTTTGCTACTTTTCAAAATTGGAAAAAAAATGTATTAGAAATGGGCATGTACATAGATAGTTTTATTCAACTATCATGAATATGTTAAAACTAAAAGCATTAGCCTTGATAATACGCCTATAATTTGTCTCCGAAAAATGTAATAAAAAGGCATGGGGTAAAAGTAACCCGGGTGTAAACTATGGATACAGTCGGTGTTAGGGTTGAATGGGTTAAATTGTCAGGGATATCATGACCTAGACTATCATTGTGTGAGATACGTTTGTAGTTTTGATAATGACGACAACCAGTGGCGTGGCATGCTTACAGTTCAAGGTGGTGCCACAATCAGACGGAAATGACTTAGAAATGCTATATTTGTCAACACAAAAGAAAGAAGAAAAAAATAAAGAAAAGACTTATTCAAATAAGTAAGAGGCGTTATATACCATTTCACAGTATTATTTTTGTTTAATGCTGTACTCCATTTTTAAAAGATGGACGCGATGCTAGGCACCAAATCAACCAAAATAGCCACGCCCCTGACGAGAAGTCATTTGGAATATATTGATGTGTCAAATGCATTAACAATATCTACCAATAGGGAATGATATTAGCGGAAGAGTAGCGTCCCTTGATTGGACGTCATCCATAGTCTGTGACGTCACCGGTGGAAAAGTTATAAGAGAGAGAACGTCATGTTGGTTGTGCGCATGCGCCTATCGTTCTCTCTCTAATAACTTTTCCGCCAGTGACGTCACATACTATGGTATCTCGTTCCCTTTACTATAATTGATTACACACACATTAGTGTCTCGGTCCGTTGTATTTCCGGGTGGCAATGTTGTGAGTTTCTTAGCCAAGCACACACTATCTATATGGCAGAGAAACAGTCTAGCCAAGTACATTATTTGTCAAATATTTATTTCTGATTTCGGAGTTAGGCTTGTGAGCCTGAAGAAGGGATTTGAACACAAAACGTTCTGTTTTTGATGTCTTATTGATTTCCTGAAGCTGATGTGTTCTTATATAAATAAATAAATAAATGGCATTTATATAGCGCTTTACCCCGTTGTCACAGGCTCTAAGCGCTTTACAGTGATATAAAACAAAACATATTACAGTGAGACAAGTGTGAAGAAACGTGATACGAATTCAATTTAACAACAACAAAATATGAAAATAATATTGCAACATTATGACGTAAAAGATAAAACTTTAGGCGAGATTTGAACGTTGTCAACGAATCCGAGCATCTCACGTGTGATGGGAGAGAGTTCCAAAAATGGGGGGCCGAAAATTGAAAAGACTGTTCACCTATTTTACGCAATTGCTTAGGTTTGACAAGGATTGATCGGTCATTGCTTGACCTCAAGTTTCTATTGGGGACATATATGTTTAGAAGGACTTTAATATAGGAGGGACCCTTCGTGCTCAGGGATTTGTAGACAACAGTACAAATCTTATAGGCAACTCTTTTTTCCACAGGAAGCCAATGTAACTCACGAAGAAGAAGGGTTGCTGACGGGTATTTTTTGTTATTGCGTACAATGAGCCTGGCTGGGTTATTTTGAGCAACCTGAAGTTTGCTAATTTTGTCTTTAGCTAAATTCGCCCAAAGGGAGTTACAATAGTCCAATTTAGATAAGACCAGGGAATTAGTTAAAAGTTCTGCTATATGCTTCGGTATTGAATTACGAATTTTGTTTATTTTTTTTCATTTCTATGTACATAGATTGTATGGTGTTATTCACGTGGCTTGTCATGGAAAGATCTTTTTCAATGATGACGCCAAGATTTTTTGCTTTATTTGAAAATTCTATTGTGCTATTTCCGAGAGTAATAGGTGATTTATTTGCCTGTTTAAGGATACTCGGCCTTCCACACATTAAAATCTCAGTTTTACTATCATTTAATTTTAACTTATTGAGGTACATCCAAGATTTAATCTCATTAAAACAGCTCGTAATTCGTTGTATTGAGAACTGTAAATTACTAAGAGGTGCTGAATCATATATTTGCGTATCATCTGCATAAAAATGATAACTCAGATTGAATCTGGATATCACACTAGAAAGGGGCTGCATATATACAGTAAAAATGACAGGGCCAAGAACAGAGCCTTGTGGCACTCCAAAATTTAGTAAAACTTGTTCTGACTGAACACCATTC
>NC_088374.1:888453-900953 GCF_034508935.2 Berghia stephanieae | reverse complement strand
TCGCGGACATTTTCTATTTTACTTTAGGTAGGAAATCTGTTAGATTCAATTATTATTTAATTACTTATTCACAATTACAGTGTTTATTTCAAAGCCCCCGATATGACACCGAATACAAGTATTTCTATAAGTAATGAAGTGTCTTTATGTAGACTTTAGGCTTAACTGTGAGGCTTTGAAGACAATTCTATGCAACCTTGACAAAGGCTGTGTCTTGGTTCTTAGAGAAATCCTCCGTGGTGAGAAATTCTCGTTTTTTTAAAGTCACTTAAATTATTCTTTCTTTATTAGTTTCATTTTCAAAACAAACCATACGAGTACATATAGGTAATCAAATCACCACCATCAAAAAAAGCAATTGAGAGTTTAGTATTTCGTATTGGCTTTGTGGGGAAATTGACGCCTAACGGTGTTTTACCGTATTTCAGTCACATGTATAAATGGATGAATTTAATACATATTTATAAAGGATTCGTTTTCAATGATAAATTAGACTCACAATACAATTTCTGATAATTATAACAACTAAAATTTCTAAACATTAAAACCGGTCTACACGTCACAAAAAATAGTTCAAAAACCTATAAAAATGGAAATAATGAATTCAATGACGTTTAAACGGCCATAACTTGTAAAGCGACACTGAAATGTTTTATAACTTGTGTTTTTATCTGAAAAAAGGATTATGTTCAATTTTATAAAAGTGCTAAATATCCCAAAAGGTCATGGGAAAGTGTACACTTAACTGACCCGTCCCAATTAAGTTATAATCACTTCCATATAGACCCCACAAAATACCTCTGAATTCAGATTTTTTTTCAATATCCGACATAGAAATATGTGGAAAATATATTATATTAAAGATACAGAAACATTTTAAAGATGAGACTGTGGATATTCAATTACAAAGTCGTCCGATTGTCGCCTTGACTAATTTATACTTCTCAATAATGTCTAATTAACTTATCCATCTATATAAATAGAATGAATTGAATCTCCCCGCACCACGGTATTATTTACAAAATACTTACATTTTATCTCACCCTGATTAAAATAATAATTACTGATTTTTGTTTCTTTTTTGAGTTAATTAGGCATCACAGATAGTAATACGACTGACTTAGATATTTGTAATAAGGAAGGGGTGGGGGAACCAGTGATAGATAATAGATAATTAAATCTAATATGTATAAATCTGTTCTCTATCTGTATCTTATGACAATTTCACAGTCTCGTCTAGATCTTTGACAACAATTAAGAATATAATATATGTACCTTTGATTACAATATCTGGTAACATATACATATGATAACAAAAGGCCTTACTTCAATGAGGTTCTATGACCCCTAAAAGAGAGGTTTATCTACCGTTTTTTGCTTACAAAACGTACCCAGTCCATCTGGATGGCGAGTGATCGCATTGGTTTTGCCTCACAATAAGAGTGTATAAAAGTAGTTTATTGTCATTTTGATTTAATGTTTGATAAAGTGTGTGATAACTAGAGAAATCTAGCATAAAATAATGTCATATGACTCGCCTTGAATCACTAATTACGTCTGTATAATAATCTCTATATAAATTGTGTGATACTCAAAGAAATATATCATATAATAATGTCATATGACTCGCCTTGAATCACTAATTACGTCTGTATAATAATTTATATATAAAGTGTGTGATACTGAGAGAAATATATCATATAATAATGTCATATGACTCTCCTTCAATCACTAATTACGTATTTAATCTATTGTCTAAGTCATGGTCTCTTCAAATTGAGTCCTTGGAAACAAATCATTTCTTACATTATCTCACCTTACTCAGGTGTAAAATGATACCCTGGGCGTTAAAAACGTTGTTTCAGTCGGAAAAGATAATTGGAAAGTCTCCCAATAGGCGTCATGTTTCGTTCAACATGTAACGTGTTGATGTTGACCAGGGTCCCTTTATAAAAGACTTTAAGTACCTTTTGTGGACATTGCGTAATATATAAACAGATCAAAACAGTGGGAGGTGTCGTCACGTTACACAAATGTCAAATATTTCTAATCATCTATGAATTATACTGTAAACATCCTATTAATCATATTCAGCGATTCAGAGAGAAGAAAATGCTTCTATTTTTTTTTTACTTTGAGTTCATTGAAAAAAACGGAAACCAGTTAGATAAAAAGTCTTCCAAAGCCGGGGGGAATTGGAATTTTCTTATTTCTTTTTCTCTCTTTGTCTTTGTAAGAAATTCTATAAAATCTACACATATTTCGAACGCAAATTAAATAAAAATTTTTTTCTGTGTTTTGACATAAAATCTTGTTTTACTTAAAGGAGGGAGATAATCAGTGTATATCAACAAGTAGTTAAAAACCATTGATTTGTTTCCCTTTAATTTGCCTAGATATCCAATATCAAGGATAAATCATAATTAGTGCCCCGTCGTTATAAATTGGTGTTATATCGGAGCAATGGAGATGATGACAATGAATTTGGTAGTAACAAAAATAGAACACTGTGAGGAATTTTCCTTCAATGATACCCTGGCCGTTAAAAACGTTGTTTCAGTCGGAAAAAAGAATTGGAAAATCTCGCAATAGGCGTCATGTTTCGTTCAACATGTTACGTGTTGATGTTGACCAGGGACCCTTTATAAGACACTTTAAGTAGCTTTTGTGGAAATTGTGTAATATATAAACAGATCAAAACAGTGGGAGGTATTGTCACATTACACAAATGTCAACTATTTCTAATCTTCTAAAATTATACTGTAAACATCCTATTAATCACATTCAGCGACTTAGAGAGAGAAAAAAATGCTTTTGTACTTTGAGGATAATGAAATAAACTGAAACCAGATAAACAAAAAGTCTTCCAAAGCCGGGGAGAATTATAATTTTCTTATTTATTTTTCTCTCTTTGTCTTTGTTAGAAATTCTATAAATTCTACAAAGGTTTAGAACGGAAATTAACTATATTTGATTTTTCTGTGTTTTGACATAAAATCTTGTTTTACTTAAAGGAGGGAGATAATCAGTGTATATCAACAAGTAGTTAAAAACCATTGAGTTCTTTCCCTTTAATTTGCCGAGATATCCAATATCTAGGATAAATCATAATTAGTGCCCCGTCGCGTCACATTGGTGTTATATCGGAGCAATGGAGATGATGACAATGGATTTGGTAGTAACAAAAATAGAACACTGTGAGGAATTTTCCTTTAAAGTTTATAGAGATAGGTTGTTGTCTGTAAAATGTGTCGCATCGTCCGGAAACGGTAATGTATTCAGGTGACGGAATTGATGCAATTAGAAATTAATGTAAAACATTGATTGGTATGGCTATACTTTATATATTTAAGGAAAAGAGGGGAGGGAGAAACAATATTTCTCCGACGTGACACCAGATTATGATGATGGGACACATTTTCAATTGATATTTTTTTATCAATGGACTGAAACGGTTGTTGTACGCGTTTACTCCACATTCTTATAACATGTATACAACTATGTTATTATATATCATGTAACTGTTTATTATATAATGATGATTACATATAAGGATAATGATGATTTAGATGATGGTGACGATGATAATATTGATGATTGCAAAAATAGACATATGGAGTAATTGTGATAAGGATTGTAATAATGATAATAATAATAGTAATAATAATAATAATATAATAATAATAATAATAATATAATAATAATAATAATAATAATAAATAATAATAATAATAATAATAATAATAATAATAAATAATAAAAATAACAATAATATATATATGATGTGATGATGATGATGATGATGATGATGATGATGATGATGATGATGATGATGATGATATGATGATGATGATGATAACGGTAACGACGACTACGCGACCATAATGATGATGATAATAATGACGATGTGGTGTTGATATTGGAGTTTGGTGAATGATTTAAACCAGGATTATCAGAAAACGGACACCATTGATGACGTGATTTAAATGGGTTTCAATAGATATCCAGTAAAATAGGAGTAGTGATCACCGGGATGCATGGAATCTCTGTTCGTGCCTCTCACCACAGGCCTGACGGTCTGTCCTCTGTCCAACAAGACCGCCGTACTCACTGATGCCTGGTCCTGGTAGTCCTTGTCATAGGATCTCACCGTGGCTATTGTCTGTTTACCAGACATCAAATCGACATTAGTCCATCCTGTAAGAAATAAATGTAGATGTTTGTATATGTGTGTATGTGTGTGTGTGTGTGTGTGTAATAAATTCGTAGCCGTCATTCATAACATACTTCTTCTTCTTCTTCGTTCCTCTGATGGACATCTATGGCTGCAGTCCGATATCTGCTATGAAGTCTGTGGTCCGCTTTAGGTCCTCAGCCTCACCATAGAGCTTTGTGTTGAGTGTTGTAGGGGTGAACCCAGTGGTTCGAACGTTGCACGTTGTATAATAGGCAATCCATAAGCACATGTAAAGTGGTTTCATGGTCGGTTCCACATGGGCAATAAGGGGTTGTTCCAATACCTAGCTTTGTAAACATATTATTTCCTCTTAGTCTATTGTGTCCTGTTCGGAGGCGGAATAGGGTGACTTGGCTACTTCGCTGAATGGCATGGATTGGATCCTGCTTGTTGTGTTCCAGGTGTGTGTCATTCCTTTCTTTGTCTATTTTTAGCTTTATTATTTTCTTTTGCTGATGGTAAGTGATTGACGACTTTGGTTGTTCCTTTTGGGCTCCTTCTTTGGCCAGTTGATCAGCAATTTCATTTCCATATATACCTACATGACTTGGAATCCACTGCAGCACAATTTTTCCTGTTTTATCAGATATTCATAACATACAATTGTATAGAAACACACACCGATGCAATTTTTTTTAAAAATTGATATTTTATATAGCGCAACATCTATTACACGTGCTCAAGGCGCTTTACAAGGGGTTCGTAGTCAACAGCAACATTTAACATGTAGGACGGAACATGACACCTGTTAGGCGATATTATATTTTTTTTTAGACAGGGACAACGCTGTTAACTACCAGGTACTCATTTTATACCTGAGTAAGGTGAACAAATGTGAGCAAAGAGCCTTTTTCAAGGACTCAACTATAGAGACTCGAACCCAGGACCTTCCGATCCGAAAGAAATTGTCATACCACTAGACCACATATTCGCACGGATTAGACTATACAATGAGATATAGAGACTTACTGTGGTCATACTGGCTTTATTGTCATACGGAATGAATTCAACGGGTTCCGTTGTCGTAATAATGTAAAAACAAATGATGGTGACGATGATATAATGGGTAATGATTTAGCTTAATAGGATGAGTTTGACCTTGATGAAAGTGTGACCTTGAGAGGAATGATGACCTTGGTGATAAATTTCGAAATGTTGCCGTTATCGGTAATTCAAGTAATAATAACAAAGAAAATAATAACAAAGAAAATAATAATAATAATAATAATAATAATAATAATAATAATAATAATAATAATAATAATAATAATAATAATAATAATAATAATAGTCATAATGACTTTTGAACACTCGTCCTCTTGGTTAATATCTGCTAAATGTGTTCAAAGCGCTTTCCAATGGATCTCAAGCCAACAACAACCGTTAACATTTAAGACGAGAATTGACACGTGTTAGATAATATTACAATATTTTAGACACCGACAACGGTCTTACCGGCTACATACCCAATTTACACCTGAGTACAGCGAGATAATATTAGTCGAAACCGATCTCTAAGCAACGAACCGATCGACGCTCAACGCGGGACTCACACCTCAACCTTAGCATCAAAGACGAGTATCATACCACTAGACCACATGGCTGCACTATTATGTAAAAATATTGTGATTAAAAACAGCTATTTCAAACAGATTTCTCAAATCAAACATACACCAAATATATTTCCTGTTATGGAAAGTAAATATAATTCAAAGACTTTTGATTCCACAATCAACATGATAGGGACATTTGAAAATTATGCAACCTTGAACTTTGAACTTTGGACTTTTTTGGTCGTGTTTGAAATTGGCCGAAAATCTCACTTTGGAATGTCATACAATGATTAACATGTATTAGAGTGCGGCGCTACCCTGCGGCTGAATTCTGGATTATCCCAGTGTTAAATTTAATTAGACACTAAATACATATTTCCTCTACGGGACAAATGAAGGAATTAAATTATTTTTTTTTATAACGATTAATTCATTTATTTATCTAGAACAATCTATCATTCACGACACAACATTTACAGCTAATGTTTTCAAGAAGGTTTTGGAATTTGGAGCGCTCGGTTTGTCAACAACATGAATTTAAATCAAACAACGGATTCGACTCAAATGTTGATACCAAACAATAGTGGTGGCAGACGGGTAAAACTTGGCGTATTTAACACGTTATTTCAAATTAAAGGTATTTAAATTGAATGACTTTAACCTATATTTCCATCAACACTAAACAAACAGATTTAAAATTATTAGAAAGAAACAGAATATCATTTTTAGACAATGCTAGAAACGTTTTCGTAGACTAATTAATACCGCTGGCAGTTATAAAAGACAGTTTAAATCGACAGAAACTCCTGCCGATGGGATTATATCGTTGAGAATAGCTATTTATCATAATAATAGTAATAATAATATAATAATAAATAATAATATAATAATAATATAATAAAATAATAATAATAATAATAATAATAATAATAATAATAATAATAATATAATAATAATAATAATATATAATAATAATAATAATAATAATAATAATAATAATAATAATAATAATAATAATAATAATATATAATAATAATAATAATAATAATAATAATAATAATAATAATAATAATAATAATAATAATAATAATAATAATAATAATAATAATAATATAATAATATTATTATAATAATAATAATAATAATAATAATAATAATAATAATAATAATAATAATAATAATAATAATAATAATAATAATAATAATAATAATAATAATAATAATTAATAATAATAATATAGACATATATACATATATAATATCATAATAATATATAATATATAATAATATCATAATACATATATCATTTAATAATATCATATCATCATCATCATCATATACCATTTTCAACATCTATCATAATTCATCACATAACAATCACACACAAATACAAAAACATCAATCTTACCGTCAGGATAGAAGTAACCACCAACATAATAGTAATTTGATCGGTCCTATTCTCATCATCATCATCATCATCATCATCATCATCATCATCATCATCATCGTCGTCGTCGTAATGATCATCTTCGTCATCATTTATTATCTTTATCACCATCATCATCATCATCATCATCATCATCGTCATCATCATCATCATCATCATCATCATCGTCGTCGTCGTCGTAATGATCATCTTCGTCATCATTTATTATCTTTATCATCATCATCAACATCATCATCATCATCATCATCATCATCATCATCATCTTCTTCATCATCACCATCACCATTTTCATCATCATTATAATCGTCATCACAAACAACTCACACCACACAATGACACAAAACATCAATCTTACCGTTAGGACCAATAGTCGAAACCACCAAATGAAAGACGTAAATCCCCTTGATCGGTGCCGTGAATGTCCCGGTGGAAGGATTAAATTGTCCACCCAGATCCATGATTCGATCCGTGAATAGAAGGGTCTGTCCCCTAATTACTTTTGTGTTGTCGTTTTTATTGTAGCCGTAGCTAAAGGCTACTGGGGACAGATCTGGAATAAATTATTTGGTATGGGATTAGAGATGATGATGATGATGATGATGATGATGATGATGATGATGATGATGATGATGATGATGATGATGATGATGATGATGATGAAAATGATGATGATGATGATAATGATGATGACCTTTTGATTAATACACGTTTATATATTCTTTGCTGGATACAATAGATAATAAAACCTGACTATGTATAGTCTAGTCTATCACTTCATAAAAACACTTCTGAGTACACAATGGATTCACGACATATGAATTATATTATTACATACTATTGTATAAAGCATTTTATCATTGTTATATCCTGAACAGTTGTCTGTATGACCTTCAAGTGTCAAAAAGTTGTTATTTTTAGCATTTTGATCAAGACAACTCCAGACTTGGGGCAGCGTGGCTCAGCGGTATACGGTCCTTGCTTGTACACGAAAGGTACCGAGTTCGATTGTGTGGCCTAAGCAAGTCACGTGAGCAGCGGTGCTCAGCGGTATACGGTCCTTGCTTCGTACCGAAAGGTATCAAGTTCGATCACCGCGTCTGCGTTGTGTGGCCTTGAGCAAGTCACATCGTCCTAGTTCAATTTGCGGCGCTGCTCTGCGGCTGACACGAGGGTTATTCCAGTCTTCCCTTGGAATAGACCCTAAGACAATTTTGCCATGAGATGAATAAAGGGAATTTTATTTATTTAATTCTTTATTTATTTATTAAACAGACATAAAAATCTTCTTGCCACCCTTTGGATAGACGCAACTCTAAGATAAATGTAATTCAACAAGGTCAAACAAACTCAGCTATCCGATAACTTCCTTTACATTCTAGCAGAATCAAAATCTCGGTATGCCTTTGTCCAATGGGACGCCCTCAATTTAACAAAAAAATTTTTTTCAAATAAATCATAATTACGGTACTTTCTGCCATACTTAAATTTCATCTTATCATCCAATCATTGCTGGGTGAACATCAATGGACAATTTGGACCATAATGTCGGTGTTATTTCTATTTGTTTTATTAAAACACGATCTGAACACGGAATATAATTGTTTTATTCAAGATGTAGACATTAAAACGGATACTCAATCCAATTGTTTGAACGTTTCCCATTTTTCACGTCCCACCTGATTTAAGGTCATCCAGTATTTATTACAATACCATATTTGTCTTATTTATCTACTGATGCTATGTGTTTAGATTAAATACTCAAAAGATTCCCTAGTCAGATTAAACATATCAACACGTTACAATGCGTGTAACGATTAATATTCATCGGCTACTTTATATATTTTAATGAGAACTAATCACTTAAATAAAAAGGAAGAGCCGAGTGAAATCAACCTCGCTCCTTCTATAGTATTTTAATAACACATGGTGGTCTAGTGGCTATGACACTCAACTTGTAACCTACAGGTGGAAAATATAAGAATTCCGATGATCGCGGATTCAAATGAAAATCTTGGATTACTCGCCTTTTCTCACAATACAAAACCCTTCGCCTCAAAACCGTATTAAGTCGGGTTGGTTAAGATGTTGAAAATTGAATTTATAGCCAGAAATATCAGACTTGTGTTGAGTTTGTATGTTTTATTGAGGAGAATGGATACCATATTTTAGGGTGCTAATGCCAACCATTTATATTTTTCACCAGTTTAACATTTAATTCAGATTTTAAGCATCTAGTTCGTTCCGACATAATACCGTTTGAGACGATGGGTCACATACGGTAATTTATCTCCCAGGTCCATACGCCTGTTATATTAAATGGAAATGAACAATTACAAGCTATCTGTTGGATAGGACGATAGGCACATAGTACATTACGCAATACGGCTACGGAATGAGCTCAATTACTGTTGTTTGAATCGGTAAGTGTGTGAGGACGGGGGGGGGGGGGGGGTTGTAACATGTCTTGTCAAATGATTGATGTTAGTTCGTCTGTTAATAAACTGAGAGCTTTATCAACTGTGCTATCATTATTCTATTTTCTCACCCAAAGGTAAAACCTGACAGTTTGGATATTTCAGCGCTTTGATCACATCTTGTTCATATATTGCTATCAAAAAATATACATAAGGCGCATTTTCATCTTTTAATACAATATTATTCTGTTGTTGTCAGAGTGTGCAAATACACATTCACTCCCACCCCTCACATACACATTCACCCCCCACCCCCCACACACACACACATACACATCCATACCTACCCACCCACACATCCGTACACAACCCCCCCCCCCCACACACACACACACAACATCCATACACATCCAACCCCCCCACACACACCCCCCCACAACACACACCACATCCATACTACCTACCACCCACACATCCATACACAACCCTCCCCCCCCACACACACATACACATCCATACCTACCCACCACACATCCATACACAACCCTCCCCCCCACACACACACACACATCCTACTACCACCACACATCCATACACAACCCCCCCCCCCACACACACACACACATACACACACATCCATACCTACCCACCCACACATCCATACACAACCCTCCCCCCCACACACACATACACACACATCCATACCTACCCACCCACACATCCATACACAACCCACCCCCCCCCCCCAACCACCCATACACATCCACAGACGAACAGCGTGTTAACGAGATAGATGTGTATATTTTTTTAACATGCGTTTCCTTTTCCTTGTAATTGATGCAATTTATTTTTTTTAAATGCCAACAAAATGCGCTAATTGAAATAACGTAGCAAACCACAAAACGGTGTGTAAGCTTAACGTTTATAGTCTGTTTGATTTATATTGTGAGAACTAATCACCAAAACAGCTTTTTAAAACAATAACAATATGAGAAACACCATTTTCGTCCATCCATAGAGAAGTCTGTGTTTTTTTTAAATTTATTTATGTCAACTATTTTATAATGTTTTAGCTTTACCCTTAGATATTTTAGACTTTAGTGCTAGAGTGCTTTGTGAATGTAACATGATGTGTATTTAATGTGAGTTCATCTGTCTTGTCTTGAATGTGTTGTAAGTAAATCAGACTATGACGAGCCTATGGACTGTTTATTATTATAGATAAATTCTAATCATGCAAGTATTAGAATTGATTCAAACATTCTTCGTTTACTATTCTTCTATTCTATTCATTTATCTTCCTGTTCTGACATGAGAGTTTTTCCTGCCTTACATTCTGTCTTGTTAGAGTTACCTGCCTTTCGATGAAGTTGTTTTAATTTATTCATTTATATTTTCTTGACTGTGACTGGGCGATAACTCATTAAATGTCTGCCCCTGAAGTTATTTAGCCATTTATCCCTGAGTCACGATATGAAGAAATATAGCTTTCGTATTCTATGTCGGAACGGTAAGTCATTTTGTGTCCATTATTTTATTTAACATTGTTTTTAATTTCTAAAGAAGTTACACTTTATATATCAGTTTGTATATATTTCATATGTTAAAATGTGCGTCCAAATAGTTTTTCCCTGTTTACTAACATCCCTGACAGAAATACGTTACGGCCAATATACTTTAAACCCGGGCTTATGCAGATTTAAATGTTTTATATTTTGTGTACCGTTAACTTTTACTCAATACGCATCGATACGGTTGCCATGGTTACCGACAAGTCATTCCAGCCTATATTCGAGTTCTTCCCGTGTGTTTTGTATATTTTGTGGCGTGATGGATTCAGTAACATTTCTTTTATCGTGAACATTGTGCCAACATCTTGAATGGGAGCTGAGTGAACAATTTCTCTGACGTAGCTCCATAGATAAATGACATACAGAGAAATGTTCGGTGACCCAGGCGACCAGGCAATCAAGTCCAGTAACTACAATCTTGCTATCTGGTAACATGTCGTCTAGCAAATTGCCAATGACCTGGATACCAGAGGGTGGAACACCGTCTTTATGAAATTTATATATATATATATATATATATATATATATATATATATATATATATATATATATATAGGTATGCTTGGCTAAGAAGCTCATAGCATTGCCATCCGGAAGTATAACCGACCAACACACAACACTGTGTGTATACATAAACGTTTATAGTCGGGTTAATACAGTTCATTGAGCATTACTTATAAACGCGGATGGCAATAACAATAACAAAGACCTGAGTTACATCGTCTTCGAACTATCTATATATATTCAAATCGAGATTTGATATAGCGCAATATTCCCTCAAGGTGCTCAAAGCGCTTTACATTGTGTCCCTGATCAACACCAGCACTTAACATAATATAGGACGGGGCATTACGCCAAAGGCGGTATTATATTTTTTTTCGAAAAAGAGACAACGGATTTTACGGCCAGGTACTCATTTTACACCTGAGTACGGTGAGAGATGTGAGTAAAGAGCCTTTTACAAGGACTCAACTATGCGCTGAGCGAGGCTCGCACCCAAGTCCTTCCGATCCTAAAGCCAGTGTCATACCACAAGACCACATAACCATATGACCGATATTCATGAAGATACACAATACATAATCAAATCCAAGCATATCTAGATATCTATTTATCTGAATTATTTAAACGTTAAATGAAGATAGACCTATAAGTCTTTTATGCACATGACAATACCGAAACATTCACTATATATCTCAATCAATTTAGAATATCCGTCTCTTTTGTTTTTTATTATATTTTTTTTACAAATAGATTTCACGAATTGTTATGATCTGT
>NC_088374.1:870953-885953 GCF_034508935.2 Berghia stephanieae | reverse complement strand
ATGATTTTCTCTTTTTCTTTAAGTTCTTGGCCGTTTTTTTCCAATGTTGTTATTTTCTCTAACAAATATTTAACAATTACAGTGATATCCTCATCTGTAAAAAGTACAAATGTTTAATGGCTATACAGTTATACAAATTATAAGAAAGTCATGTAATTATAAACATTATGTAGAACAAAAAAGGGTCGGTCACTCTAGCCGTTTATGTTGTTACTATAATCAACATGTTTTGGGATTTTTCATAAATTCTTTATATTGGTCTTTTAAAAATACTCTTACATTAATGACTATTATTTGGTTGATAGATGATAGTGTGTGGTATTTGTTACTGTCTCTGACGTTGTAACAATCAATAGTAGAGTCGGATATATTAATGTGAGCAAAAGTCCTTACTCAAAGACCGATGATAAAAATGATTTTCACACATCTGTGTAAGCTATAAATAACCTTCTTGTAACAGTAACAGGCTTAAGATCGTTGTGGTCAAAGGCCAATAAATTGTCGCCATAAAGTTAACAAAGATTTGACAAGATAGAACTGTCGAGATAGATGTAGCATTTCATTCCTGATGCTAACATTTCAATTCATCATTCCTGACAAAATATGAAACGAACTAAAATATGTAAAATACAGTCTGAATAGTTATCATTGACGTCATAAACAATGGGATAAACATTTGATTTCATATGTAAATAACACGTTTTCTATCAGTTGAACATACGAGAATAAAAGTTTCAACAAATAAAAATAACAGAAAAGGATCCCGCTTAATTATTTCCAAAACATATTTCTACATTCTGCTTAAGTGTCATGAAATGTCGATGGTGAAGTAGTTTTTGCTTGTCCAAAGATCAATTCAGCAAATCCATACATTACCTCCATTGATCTTTCTATTTTTTATACACGTTTTATTTGTCACAATAAAACAACAACTTTTATACTGATATAAATGTAACAGACTTTGTGTTGTAACAGACGTTTTTCTTAAAGAATCATTAAACAATGCCAGACTAATTTTCATGAGATTAATCTAAGACAATATATTTTTGAATAATTTGACTGGAATTCTCTGAAAAATACACGATGAATGAAAAAAAGGAGAGTTAAAATTTTAGAATTAGAAAAAGTTCTATACATAATGAAGTAATGTGGAAAAATTATATATAAAAGCTAGAGAGCGAAAACAAAAAAGAAAGAAAAAGAGAGAAGAGAGAAAGAGAGAGAGGAGAGAGAAGAGAGAGAGAGAGAGAGAGAGACATTGAGAGAGAGAGAAATAGAGAGAACGATAGTGATATATATATATATATATATATATATATATATATATATATATATATGTATATATATATATATATATATATAGAGAGAGAGAGAGAGAGAGAGAGAGAGAGAGAGAGAGAGAGAGAGAGAGAGAGAGAGAGAGAGAGAGAGAGAGATAGAAATAACTTACTTTCAACCGTTACGTTTACTTCTGCCTTCATTTCATGGATTTGAAAATTTTCATCAAGATAATACATTTGACAGACGTATGTTCCAGTGTCTTCTTCGCCTGGGTTTTTTATCGTCAATTTGAGAAAACTGTTGACAGAATCTTTTGTCAGATTACCTTGTGCCTGCAATTATCAGAAACAACAAAATCTTCATTACATTCATAACATTCATCCTTAATATATGTTATGTGTCTAAACTATGTGGCTACATGGTCTAGTATTATGGCACTCTTATGTAGGATTAGAATGTCATGGGTTCGAGTTCCACTCTGAATGGTGCATATAATAGTTGAGTCTGTGGGAAATGGTCCTTTATTAACATTCTCTCACCGTACTCATATTTAAACTGGATACCTGGTCGTTAACAGCGTAGTCTATGTTTGAAAAAAAACGTAATATCGCCTAAAAGGCTTTGTCCTACACACTACGTGTTGCTGTTGTCTTAGGACACCTTTTATAGGCCACTAAGCCAATTTGTGGAGATTGCACTTTACAAAAAGCTCCAAGCTAAAGCCTTAGATTTGTGTGACGTCATGTCATATATTTTCTATTAGATTGAGATTTATCGTCGCAGACCAATGATTAAAACATTTCTAATAAAAGTGAATGATTTTCTTTCAACCTTTTTTCACATATCTACTTATTATATAAGCTGATTTATTCGATCTTCATTACTCACTTCTCACTCAGGACCTTACGTCGTGTCAACCACACTATTCCACTCCTCATATAATTACCTATTTTATTTTAAAGAGTTATATTTTACTCTCAAGACTTTGTGGAGCATAACATTAGTTTGTTTACGGTCATCAAGACGCAGGAGCTTCATTTATCACCTTTGCCAGTTGAAGTTCTGTCAAGATTGTATCAAGCTCGGGTCCCTACAAGTAAGAATTACAAGTACTCTCTGACTGGAAGTGGAACCTCACAAGTCCTCATAACATTATCACAACATTCTCAGCAAGATCGCATACGTTACGTATTATCATCCTATACTCATTTGTACATGTGATCAGCATTCATTTATAAGACATCTCATTACATCATATATACTATTTCTATTCATAGCATCTTAAACAATTCGTCATTGGTCTTTTTCAAAGTAACTAGTAAATTCTGGGAACTTATATGTCAAATTTCTCTGTTCCAAATGTAGTCGAGTTAGCTCTTGAGCTCTATTCAGACCATGACACGCATCAATTGTAATCTTTTGACATCCTAGAAGTAATTTAAAAAAAAAAAGAAATGTTTGATATGACGAGTCAAATGAGACGTCGCTTTGTCCTTAAGTAATATAAAATGATACATTTTTGTGTTTTAAACCGTCGAGTGTTTTACTCTGGAATACGTCGTTTAAAAAAATGACCACAAAAATAAAACAAAAACAAACTCGTCCTTCAAAAATTGATCAAGTAAAATGACTCTCAGATTGGAATAAAAAACTTTCAAACCGGGGACTTAGCGTAGTTTTTAAAAAAGTCCCGTGTCATAGTATTTTTGCAATAAATATTTAAATCGGTCGGTATTTGAAAGAAGAGTTTTCTAGACTGATTTTTAAAAACGATTTTTTAAAAAACCCAAAATACGGCAGTCAAACTAATCAAATCGTACAATAAGAGCCATAAAAACCCTCTTTGTATTTCTAGTCGTTCTGTTATATCAGAAAATACATTTTAAATATCACCCAACTCTCATGGATTAGAAGAGAACATATTTACACGAATTCTATACTGAATTATAAATCAATTTTAAAATATATTGTTGGTCTCCATTGAGCCGGAAATGTGTCCTGAACTATTTGGAAGATGATGCAACATCTAATTGACACAATAAAAACAGTTATACACCAAAAGATATGGTTATTATTATTATTATTATTATTATTATTATTATTATTATTATTATTATTATTATTATTATTATTATTATTATTATTATATATTATCATTCTTCTTCTTCTTCCTCTTCTTCTTCTTCTTCTTCTTCTTCTTCTTCTTCTTCTTCTTTTTATTATTATTATTATTATTATTATATTATTATTATTATTATTATTATTATTATTATTATTATTATTATTATTATTATTATTATTATTATTATTATTATTATTACTATTATTATTATATTATTATTATCATCATTATTATTAATATGTATTCTGTCTCAATGTGTTTGGTAAAATACCTCAACATTATCTTTCCATTTAGCTCCCTTAGCGAGTCCCTTGGAACTAATCACTGCAATTGGATGATCTCCCTTCTTCATCATCTCAAGTGTCACAATAGAACTGATCCAAGCAGGGCCGTTATAAATACAGGTGAGATCGAGTTGGTCAGTAACCATCGTGTTGAAGGATTCAGGAGATACGTCCAGACGGACGGCTGAGCCTGGAAAATATTATATAATCCATATTGAATTTATACACAGCCTGCTATAATCGATAGTCTCACTGGCGCTTTACATCAACATGTCAGAAGGTCTAATAAAAGTCCTTAAGCGTTTATATAGCGCAACATACACTAATTATGCTTAAAGCGCATCACGGGGACATTTAACATGTAGGACTAGTCATGACGTCTTTTAAGCAAAACTATATTTATTTTGGACAGATAAAAAGTTGGTAGCGGTCAGGTGCTCATTTTAAACCTGAGTACGGTGAGAAAATATGAGTAATGAGCCCTTTCCAAGGACTCAATTAAACGCCACTCACAGCGGGATTTGAACCCAGGACCATAGTCGTGCAAACCTCTGTCAAAAATATTCTAATATCAAACTGACAACCACATTGATATAATAATATAAGATATAATAACATACATACTATAGTTTGTTTCATAATTTATATCCAAGCTTAGAGGAGGGTTTCTTTATAACTGATTGTTGTATTGCAGTGGGCCTTTTGCATGGCTATTACAATAGACACACAAAGAATGAAATACGTTTGTATTCCAAATTTTATACCAGTACATTAAAATAAATATCTCCTTAAGGTCTATGAAACCGTAAAATAAAAAACAACAAATCCTCTCAAGATTTAGGAGAAAAAAGAAAACTCTCATGGATAGAAATGTTTACAGTACAGCAAGTTACAAGATAATATTTCACATTATTTTGTTTTATGAAAATCATTTTACTACCGTAAACATTCTCATAATTCACGTACGTCTAATACCTTGCCTCACCAATGATAAAGACAGGATTGTTGCCTCAATGTCAAATTGCATCAATGTCTACTTTTTGTGAACACATATCACGATATTGTAATATTTTTGTGCTGATATGGCAAAACCCGTCGGATGTCAAACGAGATAGTTTTGTAATACGAGCAAATAAATGTGAAATAAAATTATCTGCTAGATTGTAGTTTTTATTATTAATCTTGGAATTTTGGAACAGAGATGGGCCTTTTTGGTCATATTCTGAGACGAGATTCGGAAATTCCGGCCAAAAATACAATGACCGCGAATTAAAAAAGTAAAACTGTCGAACCTCATTCAGGGGAAAACCTGTAACAACTTTACCCGTCCGGATCAACCAAGATCTAAGGAGATTAGAAGATCAGCAAATTGATCTTAACACCATTGGGGAGAATCAGGTACTGTAGACAAGATTGCTTCCAAAAGAAAACTATGGTTTGACCTGAATCACGAACTTGTGAAAGCAGATGAGGCGTTCAAATTCGATGACAGAGATACGAAAGGCTCATAGGTCATTTTCCACCTCACTCATTCTTAAGAAATGATTTTACTATTTATTTTTAAAGATTAATTAATCTAGTTTTTTTCTGACCAAACTCGCAACATAGTACAGATACAATGTCTTGTCTTTAAAATTTAATAGTAAACTTCTCTATTTCTAAGTGTTCTAACTCCCTGCCTCCAAATGTGAATAACGTCGAACCTCATTGAAATAATTACAACATTCATACTGCATTTAGTCTAAAAATGCTGTCTCTTTACGAGTTTGTAATAATATTTGATCCGAAATCATCCGACATCTGACGGGTTTTGCCAGATCGCCACTCAATTTTTGTCAAACATGGATTCATTCATAAAATCCGAGGCGTAAATTTTACTTTTCATTCCTTAGTTTTTCGACACTGAATTTGAAATGCAATCTGTAAAACTATGACAGTGAAAAGCATTGTATTTAATAATAATAATAATAATAATAATAATAATAGATCTTTATTGTCCATAAATATGGCAATTTGTCATTTAGTTACACTTGTTATAATGTTAAACGATAACTAAGATTGAACAGATATTTCACTCCTACTTATTTTCTCTCTCTCTCTCTCTCTCTCTCTCTCTCTCTCTCTCTCTCTCTCTCTCTTTCTTTCTTTCACACGTGCGATATACACAACATAAACATATTCATTTCGTTTTCAATTTGTTACGATTGTGGCAATTCGACACCAAAAATTATCATCATTATCAATTGGTCAGTTAATCTTACATTAAATAAATTAATCAGTTAATCAGTCAACGAATCAATCCTTGGTTTTTCTGTACCATATGAAATATTCAAAATTTTTATTGCTGATGGAACGAACGTTGATTTATACTTGTTAGTTCTACATTTAATCTGACAAAACCTTCTCCCAGATGGTAAAAGACTAAATTCATGGTATAAAATATGTTTTTTATTGTTGGTAATTGAGAATGCTTTCCTTTCTATTGCTTTTCCATGAATTCTTTCTACTCCATCAAGAGGATGGTTTATTATTTTTGATGCCTCTTTGATAGATTTTGAAATTTTTGATTTATCTTTAAGTCGGCATCCTCCAACCCATATGGTGCAGCCAAACACAATTACACTTTTAATCAATGAGTCATAAACTCTTAACATAGTTTTCTTCCTTACTTGAAATCAGTATAATCGTGAAGCAAGACTTGAGTGACTGTTTGACGGAATTAACAATCCAAGTGGTTGGATTTGGGACACAGAATGAAAAGGCTTAACTGCACAAATGTGTAAATTGACATACTTAACTTGACGCCACGGATTTTGAAACAATGATCGTTATAGATCAATACATTATACTGTAAAACATCTGAAATTTAAAATAAGTAACCGCAAACATTTTACAAATAGCACAAATATTCAAAATCCTCAGTCTGTGTTATTTTCAAAGGGTAGAAATCATGTTTGTTTGGTCGTGGTTATATGGAATAGACATACAAAACACCATTGCCATATGGCAGACAGTTTTAGAGGAAATGAAATGTCTACGCTTGGATATGAATTATGAAACGGACTATTGGAGCCAAAACCATTTGTTCTACGTATAAGTTGAGATATTAACAGATTTCTATATGAAGTCGATTTTCACTATTATGTAATTCAATGCTGATGGAGATCTACAATCGGGGTCATGGAGATCGAAGGATTTTAATAAAAAACAAGAGATACTGGGGGATATTTAGGATTTGTAAATAAAAGGTTACAAGATACAGGATGATATGGAATGTAGATAAAGAGCATGAAAAGTTACTACGAGTGAACAATGTTGTTGTGTTCGAAATAAAAACAATATGGCGACCGTCGTCTACACAAAAAACGAATTGCTTGATATTGGACAAACAACAATCAAAACAAATGATCGAAATGGTTTTATTGTTTCAATCAAGAAAAGAAAAAGAGGAAAACGTGGAGGCGTCAAGCAAAGAATTCGAAGAACTGGTAAAGTACCACTACCTATGATTATACTTTCAAACGTTCGATCTATCAGAAACAAAGCGGACAATATTAGCGCGCTGTGTAAATTTGATCCTGATTATGAAAACTCAAGCATACTGTGTTTTACAGAGTCATGGCTTTCAGACTTAGACACAGATAAAAGTGTAGAATTGGAAAATTTCATAATACATAGGCGTGACAGAGATAGCTCAATGACAGGAAAACAAAAAGGTGGTGGTATTTGTGTGTATGTCAACAAAAACTGGTGCAAAAGCTGTCGAACTACACGTTCATTATGTGAAAAGGACATCGAGCTCATTTCCCTCTCTCTTAGACCCCACTATTTACCTCGGGAATTCCCACTTATTTATGTCATTGCTGTGTACGTCCCTCCTGATGCGAATGCTAACACAGCTTTACAGGTAATTGAGGAGGAATCATTTAATTTTTTTAAGAAAACATCCTGATGCCCCCGTAATAATTCTTGGTGATTTCAATCACTGCCCTCCTATAAATTCTTTTTATCAACACGTCTCTGTTCCTACCAGACGAGATAAAACCCTGGATCTGTGCTATACAACTATTAAAAATGCATACAGAAGCGTTCAAAAAGTAAAAATAGGAAATTCAGATCACAATAGTGTGTTGTTGATTCCAACCTACAAAACTAAATTAAGACAACATAAAGCGATTGTGAAAGAAACTCGTCTTTGGTCAACAGAAAATATAAACAAACTCCAAGGTTGTTTTGACTGCACAATATGGGATGAACTCATGTCTGATAACATGTCACTGGACGAGTGGGTTGATGTTGTCACGTCTTATATTCATTTCTGTTGTGATTTGTGTGTGGACACTAAAAGGATTAAAATATTTAACAACAACAAACCTTGGGTCAACAAACGAGTTAAGTTATTTATAAATATGAAGAAAATCGCTCATATGAGTGGGGACAAAAACAAGCAGCACGAGGCAGAAAAACAATTAAAGAGGGTAATTTATGAAGAAAAACGTAAATATAAAGATAAAATGGAAACAAACCTTAAAAATTCAAATGCATCGCAGGCGTGGAGGATGATTAAAGAAATGGGTGGCGATAACAACAAAAAGACCGATTTTAACAATGACACACATATGAATATCGAGGAATTAAATAAGTTTTACTGTCGATTCGACACCATTGACAACGTACTTTCAAAAATTAATATCATAACAAAAAATACGTCTCCTCCGCCAGAAATCGAAGAAGAGGAGGTCATCAATGTTCTTAAGTTATGTAAAAAGAAAAAAGCACCAGGTCCAGATGGACTTAGTGGGGAACTCATTTCAAACTGTAACAACCAACTAGCTGTCCCTTTCTTGCCTATTTTCCAACGTTCAATAAATGAACAGAAAATCCCAATTATATGGAAAACATCGACTATAATTCCAGTACCCAAAAAGAATCCACCAACTCAGCTGAATGATTATAGACCTGTTGCGTTAACATC
Organism: Berghia stephanieae; assembly: GCF_034508935.2. Taxonomy (NCBI): domain Eukaryota; kingdom Metazoa; phylum Mollusca; class Gastropoda; order Nudibranchia; family Aeolidiidae; genus Berghia; species Berghia stephanieae. Next base: position 877,291 of record NC_088374.1, on the reverse strand, counting down.
AATTATTATGAAATGTCTGGAAAAAATTCTGAAAAGAGAGCTGTTGCAATTTATATATGACCAACACATACTTGATCCATATCAGTTTGCCTACCAACAAAATCTGAGTGTGGAAGACGCACTCCTCACAGTGATGCATTCAATATCAAATCACTTGGATGTTTCACCCGCCAACTACTGCCGAATCCTATACGTCGATTTTTCGTCTGCCTTTAATGCCATGAAAACCAACATATTAATCAGTAAACTGCATGCTCTAAACCTTCCCCATTACCTCATCAACTGGTATAACAACTTTCTCATCGATCGCCCCCAACATGTCAGAGTAGGCTCAAATATATCATCAGTAAAAACTCTTTCAAACGGATGCCCACAAGGGTGTGTAAGCTCACCTCTACTTTACATCCTCTATACAAACGATTGTGTGGCTAGCTTTGATAACTGCCAACTCATCAAGTATGCTGATGACACCGCAATACTCGGCCTGCTCAATGATTCCGTCTCCGAATTTAAATACTCTGAGCAAGTTAGTAAGTTCACCAAATGGTGTGCCGATAACTGTCTAGAGCTCAATGTAACAAAAACAAAGGAACAACTGTTTGATCACAGAAAAATAGGAAAAAGAGCAAGACAAATAACAAAAATTAACAATCAAGCGGTTGAAACTGTTGACACGTTTAAATACCTTGGTGTAATTATAGATAACAGTCTAAGATTTGAATCGCACACCAAAAATGTCATCAAAAATTGTAACCAGCGCTTGTATATACTCAGAAAATTAAGGTCTTTCAATGTGAACAGAAAGACCATGATACAAATCTACAAGTCATTAATATTGAGTATCGTTTCGTTTGGCATCACAATGTGGTATGGAAGCTGTGGAACAAAAGAAAATCCAAACTACATAGAACCCTCAGAGAGGCTTCAAAAATAATTAACACCGACCTTAGAAGCCTTGACACAACTTTTATTAATGCAGTTGAGAAGAAATCTTTTAACATTATCAACGAAAAGAGGCATCCGCTGAGCGAAAAATTCCAACTTCTGCGCTCCGGAAGACGGTATCTAGAAGCAAAATGTAGGACAAATCGACATAAGACAACCTTCATTCCAACCGCCATATAATTAATTAACGGAAAAATGAGACAACCAATGAAAATAACGAGAAGCAGTGTCGTGAATCATCATCATCGACATTGCCGCCGTCGTTATCATCATCATCATCATCATCATCATCATCATCATCATCATCATCATCATCATCATCATCATCATCATCATCATCATCATCATCATCATCATCATCATCATCACAACCATTGCCATCTTCTTCTTAATATAAGACACTATATTTATAATATGGTTATCTGCTGTCCCAGCAAATATATCGTATCGTTCTATCTGTCTGTCTGTGTGCCTGTATATATGTATGTATGTATGTATGTATGTATGTATGTATGTATGTATGTCTGCATGTATGTATGTATGTATGTATATGTGTTTGTATGTACGCTCATTTCTTTTGTATACATGTGTAGAAACAATGTGCAAGCGTGTATGTTCGTGTATGGCTGTGTTTGTATTTTTAAATGTGTTGATGTTCATACCATGAACCAAACTGAGCATTGTTTACCTCAAATGAATTGCCTTTAATTTGGACAATAAAGATTATTATTATTATTATTAAAGAAGTATAACGGTAGTCCGTTGATCAAACCTCTGAAGTAGCGTTTTTGCCAATCCGCTGATCAAACCTATGATGACAACTTCAGAGATAATTGCGCCCTCTTATTCTTTTGTTTCACGATGATAAAACCTATGATATTAGTTCAGAGCTTTGATCGTCTGGTTTGTATTTCAAGGTAGACGAAGAAGTACTGGGCTATCCTCTGTAAAGTGATCGAAGTACGTCTTGTAAATGATGGATAACGGGTTTTCGTGGGTCAATAAGTACTGGGCTATCCTCTGTAAAGTGATCGAAATACGTCTTGTAAATGATGGATAACGGGTTTTCGTGGGTCAATAAGTACTGGGCTATCCTCTGTAAAGTGATCGAAATACGTGTTGTAAGTGGGTTAATAAGTACTGGGCTATCCTCTGTAAAGTGATCGAAATACGTCTTGTAAATGATGTATAACGGGTTTTCGTGGGTCAATAAGTACTGGGCTATCCTGTGTAAAATGATCGAAATACGTCTTGTAAATGATGTATAACGAGTTTTCGTGGGTTAATAAGTACTGGGCTATCCTCTGTAAAGTGATCGAAATACGTCTTGTAAATGATGTATAACGAGTTTTCGTGGGTTAATAAGTACTGGGCTCTCCTCTGTAAAGTGATCGAAATACGTCTTGTAAATGATGTATAACGAGTTTTCGTGGGTTAATAAAATTGTGACCCATCGTTTCCAAGTGGTATTATGTCGGGATGAAGGTAGAAGTTGATTTTATAGCCACACATATCAAACTTGGGGTTCGTTTCTTTTCATTATAGTGGGGGAAAATACTATTTCTTGAATTGCAAACATAGTCTAAGTTCTGTTGTCTCATGCTTTTATTTTCAAAATTTAAGTTCGAGATCCCGTTCATCCCGGCAGTACACCGTATTGAGAGGGCGGGTAACATTCGTGTTTACAATTGTAACTTGTAAAATTTGTTTTATAATTTATAGTGTTTTATTGACATCTATAGGCCTAGCATATTATAATAGTATAATCATTTTGAGCAGCAATAAATACCACAGCTACTGAAATATTAATTTCTAAAGACATTTTGCCCTTGGGAATGAAACCCATTATTTCCCGGATGCTTCATTTGTAATCGCAAAGACAATGTACGAAAAAAGGGATTTAGTTTAAAAATACCCCGACCACCCGTTCTCCCCCCATCACTATTTTAAAAAATGTCCTCTCCGTCGAGAATTATGAAACGATTCTGTCCTTGAAATTTATTGGATAACAGGTGGATGTTGTATGACGTGATCATGACAATCAGCCGATGGCATGATTGTATGACGTCATCATTATGACATGTCGATGTTATCCTGATATGGTGCCACCTTTTAACCCCTACCCCTTCCTACCACACAAAAACATGGTAAGATTTGTTTTAGCGATAACCGCATCACTTCATTTGTTTTACTACTTTTGTTATTGATGCAGTACTATATAAAAGACACATCTACAAGCGTTTACATAGGCATATCACTCTGATTCAAAGTCCAAGAATCCAAGAAAAAAAATATAGAATCAAACACGTTTCCTCTTCAAAGAGGAAGAATGATGGTGGAGATGACAAAACGAAAAGCTTCGCCAGACAGCCCTTCTCCTGCATTAAATAGATTAATGATTGAAACCTCCAACTCAGCCCTGATAGAGACCGATCTTGATTTATATTCAATACCGGCTACACCACATAACAGCTGCACTGGTGAGGCGGACAATACTATTAAAGGGTATAAAACATGTTTCAATCAATCCCTATTTTAAAATAAAACACTAGTTAAATGGTTTCTTTGCAGTGCTAATATTGTTGGTAAATATATGTACCAATCTAAAATGTATAATCTCAATTGATAATCAAGAACGATTTATAGTATCATTGTTATACAAATGAATGATTCAGTTCTGAGGTAAAAAGTCAAAAATAACACAGTTCGTTAGTGAAACAGTTCCGAATAATCATGTATCAATTGCCTACATAATTTAATTTTCTGATTATCTATTTCATTGCCTTGATAAATTATGACTATGATAAGAAGCCATTCGATAACATGCTGGTTTTATTGGATAGAATGCTTGTATTCTTGTTCCTCAAACAGACTTCAAAATACAAGCTCAAACTGACCAGAATGATCGACCTCAACAAACCTTCCTCAACACAATAAATGAAAAACTAACGGACAGCATTGGGTCAAACACTTCACATAAAACTGTTGATCAAGGTATTGACAATTTGTTTCCATAAATAATAGAATGTTATGAAGACTTATAGTCTTTCAGCTTTATTCTTTTCTGTTTCTTTTGTTTTGTTTTATTCTTGTAAGACAAATTGATCTAGCTATTTCAAGTATTTTAATCTTAACCGCACACGTCTTTTTCCTTCTAGGAAACTGGGTTTTAAAATGTGATTATAAGTCTTTGCGTAATGCATACAAAGTGCATAAAGAATACAAGCAGAAATGCTTACAGGTGCTAGATGATAAATATGTACCAAACTGATTATAATCATCATTCCAAAGGCTTCATATTGTCAAAGTTACTTATTGATTTCTAGGATCAAACAATCCATACGACTCAGAAATGATATCAACCTTCCCAACACATGACACCATCAATATTCTATTGAAGACAGAGAACAACGTCACTCCATCAAATAGACCTAACAATGAAGACGTTGTGGAGACACTACGAGACATTTCAAACACGAATCACTTGGATACGACAGGTGACCAAATAGTAAACACAACTGATCGGCTAATTAAATGTAATAATACTGGTGATAGGCAATGAAGACCAGCCGGAAAATGTTATGTTGGAAGAAAATACGATTCATCAAAAAAATGCAAATATGTTGAAAAGGAAGCGAAGATATTGAAAGAAAGATGTTATTGTTATGGAATAGGAACCAAGTGGATCGAAGTAACAGAGGAAGACAGATAACGTATTTTTTTTTATTTCTTTTAGAATGAATTACAGAATTGGGAAGAAAAGCACAAAACAGAAATAGCGTCTTTATCAAAACACTTGTCGATATCCGCTCGACGAAAAGTTCTGCTAAGAGAAGATCAGTTTAAAAATATTTTTTTCAAATTAAATGGAGTGAGGAAATCAGTATGCTACAAAATGTTTTTGAACACACTCTCACTAACTGACTGGACTATTCGGAGCTGGTGCCTGAAAGATGCAACGCCTAGCCACGAAAAGAAGCGATCCCAACGCTATGATACAGAAAACACATTGTGTTGATAAGTTTTTGAAAAAAAATCAAAACTATGACTCCCACTATTTCCGGAAATCGACATATAAATTGTACGTGGAACGCGTATTCAGGTCTTATACGGCCATTTACAAAGCGTATAAAGATAAATGCTCCGAGGATGGCGTCACAGCTATTGGTCGACCGTTTTACGAAGCTTGTTGAAAAGAATAACGTGGCTTTATTTAAGCCAAGAAAAGACAAATGCGACGAATGCGCCAAACAAGAAAGTGGAAATCTTGATGAAATGGCATGGAATTCTCATCGCTAAAAATGGGAGACTTCTCGGAGTGAAAAGGAAAAGGATAAAGTTAAACGAGCAACATATTCTTTATTGATCTCAATGGATCTACAAGCTGTTTTGTTATCTCCATAGTTTCAAGCCTCTGCACTTTACTATAGGACTAAGTTGACAGGGAGGTCTAACCGCTAACGAGTTGTGTAGTTGTCTCTACAACTACTTATGCGCAAAATTAATAGCTGACATTTACAACAATTTAATAATCTACAGCGATGGATGCACCTATCAAAATAGGAACAAGACGATGTAAAAAATGTTGAGCTTTTTTGCAAGGAAGTATGGCGTCACAGTTGAACAAAAGTATTTAGAGAAAGGACATACTCAGATGAAGTGAGTCTCCATACATGCAGCGATTGAAAGACAGTTGACGAAAAATAGCAGACCTTGTGACATTTTCACTCCATCTGACTACATTACAATTTTTAAAATATCTCGCAAGAATGAAGACATGACTCCATACAAGGTGCATTACTTGACATATCTATGGCTTCTTTCAATCATTTGATGACGTAACACCCTTAACGTCAACCAGTCCAGGAAAGATGGTAGGAGACCCAACTGTTACTGATCCAAGAGCCTTTCGTTATGAACCATATGGAAATATTCTGTTTAAACTGAACCACCCTGACAACTGGAATCTGCTTCCCCGATCAAGGAGTGATGGAAGAGCAACTTCTCATACCCACCTAACGCAGCTTTACGCCAGTGAGAGGAAGATCTATTCAGAGAAATACAACCATCTCCAACAGATAAAACCAACTTTGCCAAAAGATATACATGGATATTACGACAATTTGCTACACTGATTATATTCTTACAAATATCATTGTACTTGATTTGTAACTTCATTGGTAAATATAAGGAAATATATATTGTGTTCATAGTTATTTTTGCATTTGTTGGATAACGAAGATTGAATTGAACAATGAATTTAAAAATAAATAGAAATAATGAATAAATCATGAATAGAAATGTAAGATTTAAAAAAAAATATTATCCAATAAAAAGGTGAAAAGAAAGAAAAAAAAATTAAAAAAATGATTCCAAGCAAAAACGCCTTGTTC
>NC_088374.1:863453-868453 GCF_034508935.2 Berghia stephanieae | reverse complement strand
TGTCCGAGTCTATGAACTTTGGTTGTTGCAGTCTTCAGTTTCTTCTACTTGTCCAGCGCAGATCAATTCGTGAGAGTTGATGTCTGTGTATAAGAACGTTTTTCGTTGATGGAAAGTTGATTTTCCTCTACCAGTCCAGCTGAGAATGATCGTTTCACTAAATGTCCTCACTATTTATAATGTTATAGCAAACATGAAAAGCGTTTGTTAATGGTACGCCCCCCTCCCCTTTTCTTCCAATACCCACGCTAATGTCACGTGATTCATCGCCTGTTTTGATAAGAACGTGCGTCATTAGACAGGTTTGATCAAGATTTATCTCACCGTTATTTTTGTTTCTATATTATTTTTGTTTGAACTTTTTTTTTTCAAAATTGTTACCATGGACCTCTACACGTAATGTTGTATAGTTGTGAGGCTATATGTTCTTGCCAGTGAAATGGCACTCGTGGGTTCTCGCCTTTCTTGTTGTTTAGTTGGGTCCCTAGTAAAAGCTCTTTAATCACATTATCTCAACGTACTCAGGTTTAAAATGGGTAACTGTTTGTCAACATATTTGTCTCTGTGGGAAGAAAATATGATCGCCAGCAGGAGTCATGATCGTTTTATATGATACGTATTGCTCTTGGTCAAGGACCCTTTGCAAAGCACTTTGAGCACGTTTAGTGGAAATGCACTATAAGAAATGTTCAAGATTTTTATTTTCAATATATCGAATTAAATAAGATGATAGTAATGGAATTTATTCTATACAATTATGAGGCCAGAGTTTTATTTGCGTTATTTTTTTAGGAAAATGAAGATAGACTCTTAAAGAAACAGAGCTAAAATCTCAACTTTTTGTTCGTTTTCATTGTATGGACGGAACGACATTGACGTCATTCAGCAATTTGTGACTGTTAAATGATCCTGATTGCCTCTCATTCGGTTCCATCAACCAGATTAGAAATGGTTTTTATCTTGTTATATTATGTCTGGCTTGAGGGTTATTGTGAGTATTTTAACGAAACACATAGCAACAATAATCCCATTTTATTTGTGAATTTTCAACAACTTTACAAACAACCGTTTTGAGAGGATAGGACACAATAGATAAAAGTATGTCGAATAATTGGACGTTATCAGTTGTTATCGTTTTTAAACATTCCGGTTTTAAACACAATCCGGATACAGTGACCCAAGACAAAATCAATATATATATATATTGTAGCTGTAGGAGTAGTAGTAGTAGTAGTAGTAGTAGTAGTAGTAGTAGTGTAGTAGTAGTATAGTAGTAGTAGTATAGTAGTAGTAGTAGTAGTAGTAGTAGTAGTAGTAGTAGTAGTAGTAGTAGTAGTAGTAGTAAGTATAGTAGTAGTAGTAGTAGTAGTAGTAGTAGTAGTAGTAGTAGTATAGTATAGTAGTAGTAGTAGTAGTAGTAGTAGTAGTAGTAGTAGTAGTAGTAGTAGTAGTAGTAGTAGTAGTAGTAGTAGTAGTAGTAGTAGTAGTGTAGTAGTAGAAGTAGTAGTAGTGACATCAGACTATTGAATCCAATTTGTATCGGAAATCGGAACATCCTTTTAATATGGAAGACTGCTTTGGCTTCAAGCAGTCAGAATAAAGCATGAATCAAGGTATTTTTATCCACCTTTAGCATTATTTGGATTTGGTAAGACGCCAAGGACTCATTGACTGTGGCCAAAATACTCACTTGAAAGACACTCCTTTCAAAGTGATGATACAGAATGTCACTTGTTTGTAGGAATTTGTCAACGTCTCCTGTTTTGTAGATGAACATGTCCATCCTTACGAGATCAATGCTGTGTTCTCTTCTGTCTACCATTCTGAAACTCGGGGAGCTTTAGAACGTTATCATAAAACTATAAAAAAGTCTTTTTAGAACCTTTTGTAATGACATGAAACAGGATTGGAATGAAAATTTACACCTTGTTCTCTTTGCAACAAGGAACGTGAGCAAGGAATCTTTGGGCTTTCCCCTCTGAGTTAGTCGTTAGACATACTGTCAGAGGACCTTTGGAAATTCTAAAACACAAACTTATTTCAAATCAGCATACTAATGATTTGGAATATGTCATTGACTTTAGGACTGTTTTTATATGTTTTGGAAATAGCAAAGATAATTTTGTCCTGTACAAAAGATGAAATGAAGTTTACATACAGCTTAAAATGTAAACCACGTTTGTTCAATGTTGTTGACAGCGTTTTAGTTTTCCTCCCTACCAATTAGTTACCACCACTTTAAGGTCAAATTTTCAGGCCCTTACAAAATACTATAGTTTTCCTCGCTACCAATTAATTACAACCACTTTAAGGTCAAATTGTTAGGCTCCTACAAAATACTATAGTTTTCCTCCTTACCACTTAATTACTACCACTTTAAGGTCAAATTGTCAGGCCCATACAAAATACTATAGTTTTCCTCCCTACCAATTACCACCACTTTAAGGTCAAATTGTCAGGCCCTTATAAAATACGATAGTTTTCCTCCCTACCAATTAATTACCAAATCTGTAAGGTCAAATTGTCAGGTCCATACAAAATACTATAGTTTTCCTCCATACAAAATAATTACCACCACTTTAAGGTCAAATTATCAGGCCCTTAGAAAATACTATAGTTTTCCTCCCTACCAATTAATTACCACCACTGTAAGGTCAAATTGTCAGGCCCTTACAAAATACTATAATTTTCCTCCCTACCAATTAATTACCACCACATTAAGGTCGAATTTTCAGGCCCTTAGAAAATACTATAGTTTTCCTCCCTACCATAGTTACATTCCCTACCATGTAAGTCCAAATTGTCAGGCCCTTACAAAATACTATAATTTTCCTCCCTACCAATTAATTACCACCACTTTAAGGTCAATTTCAGGCCCTTACAAAATACTATAGACTTCCTCCCTACCATTACACCACTTTAAGGTCAAATTGTCAGGCCCTTACAAAATACTATAGACTTCCTCCCTACCAGTTACCACCAAATTGTCAGGCCCTTACAAAATACTATAGTTTTCCTCCCTACCAATTAATTACAACCACTTTAAGGTCAAATTGTCAGGCCCTTACAAAATACTAATAGTTTTCCTCCCTACCAATTACCACCACTTTAAGGTCAAATTGTCAGGCCCTTACAAAATACTATAGTTTTCCTCCCTACCAATTACCACCACTGTAAGGTCAAATTGTCAGGCCCTTACAAAATACTATAGTTTTCCTCCCTACCAATTAGTTACCACCACTTTAAGGTCAAATTGTCAGGCCCTTATAAAATACTATAGTTTTCCTCCCTACCAAATTATTACCACCACTGAAGGTCAAATTGTCAGGCCCTTACAAAATACTATAGTTTTCCTCCCTACAAATTAATTACCACCACTTTAAGGTCAAATTATCAGGCCCTTACAAAATACTATAGTTTTCCTCGCTACCAATTAATTACAACCACTTTAAGGTCAAATTGTTAGGCTCCTACAAAACACTATAGTTTTCCTCCTTACATTAATTACCACCACTTTAAGGTCAAATTGTCAGGCCCTTATAAAATACTATAGTTTTCCTCCCTAACAAAATTACCACCACTTTAAGGTCAAATTGTCAGGCCCTTATAAAATACTATAGTTTTCCTCCCTACCAATTAATTACCACACTGTAAGGTCAAATTGTCAGGCCATTACAAAATACTATAGTTTTCCTCCCTACAAATAATTACCACCACTTTAAGGTCAAATTGTCAGGCCCTTACAAAATACTATAGTTTTCCTCCCCTACAATAATTACCACCACTTAAGGTCAAATTGTCAGGCCCTTACAAAATACTATAATTTCCTCCCTACCAATTAATTACCACCACTTAAGGTCAAATTGTCAGGCCCTACAAAATACAATAATTTTCCTCCCTACCAATTAATTACACCACTGTAAGGTCAAATTGTCCAGGCCCTGACAAAATACAATATTTCCTCCCTACCAATTATACACCACTGTAAGGTCAAATTGCCAGGCCCTTACAAAATACTATAGCTTTCCTCCTTACCAATTAACCACCACTGTAAGGTCAAATTGTCAGGCCCTTACAAAATACTATAGTTTTCCTCCTTACCAATTAATTACAACCACTTAAGGTCAAATTTCAGGCCCTTACAAAATACTAAGTTTTCCTCCTACCAATTAATTACAACACTTTAAGCTCAAATTGTCAGGCCCTTACAAAATACTATAGTTTTCCTCCCTACCAATTAATTACAACCACTTTAAGGTCAAATTGTCAGGCCCTTACAAAATACTAAAGATTTCCTCCCTACCAATTAACAACACTTTAAGGTCAAATTGTCAGGCCCTTACAAAATACTATAGTTTTCCTCCCTACCAATTACCACCACTGTAAGGTCAAATTGTCAGACCCTTACAAAATACTAGAAAAAAAATCAGCGATACAAATTACCTGATTCAAACTCCTGACATAAAGAAAAAGAAAGATGTCTTCCATATTAATTTAATCAAACCATTATTTGAAGTTGACTTCAGAAAATTATGGGAATACCTGGATGGAATGGACAGCCACCTGAATCATCTCTGACGCGAACTGCGAGACGATGTGAGAGTCATCCTCACCCGGCATCGAGACCTTTGATCCGATGAACCCCGTGCTCTCCTTCTTCCATCCTGTGACATCAGACTTAAATCTGTGAAAGCTATCCAACCGACCTACCATAGATTGCCCTCGGCAAAGAAAATCATTCTCAAAAGAGAACTCAACAAACATTTAAACGACAACGCCCTTTCAAACAGCGAGTCCAACAATTCATCACCATGTTTATTGAGAAAAAAGGCAGACGTAAGCTGGAGACGACTTAACGAAATATCGCATTCCAAGTATTGATGACGTCATCGACAACGTCTCATCAGCCAAAGTGCCAAGTGTCATCGATCTCAAATCTGGATATCTTCAAGTCTCCCTTCACCAAGACTCCAATCATCTTACAATACAGCCTTCAGCCA
>NC_088374.1:840953-853453 GCF_034508935.2 Berghia stephanieae | reverse complement strand
GATCCATTTCATTCTCAAGAATCTCTTAACGTCAGTTTTTAGGGGAAATAAGAAGAAATAGAAGTCTCGCCGTCGAAAAGAACTTGTTGGGTGCGATTGTCCAGAAAGTTGCAATCCATTGTAAGGTTTTTTTCCTGATACCAACGTCATACAATTTCTGGATTATCCGATGGTGAGGGACCTTGTCGAAGGCCTTGGCAAAGGCCAGTAGTACTAGATCAATTTGACCACCTTTATCAATAGCAGCTGACAGATCATGTGTTAATGATAGAAGTTGAGTTTGACATGAGTGGTGCTTCCTAAATCCGTGCTGTTCATCACAAAAAAACTGTTAGTTTCGAGATATTCAGTTATTGAGGATCTTACTATAAGCTCCAACAGTTTGCAGCAAATGCAAGTTAATGAAATTGGACGGTAGTTTTGAGTCCTGCTTCTATCACATTTCTTGTAGATTGGTTGGACAAGAGCGTGCTTCCAAACAATTGGTATGTCTCCCGTTTCAAGAGAGAGTTTGAACAAATGTGTGAGGGCAGGTGCAAATTCATTACTCAATATCTTTAAGAGACGGGATGGTATTTTGTCTGGGCTACATGTTTTCTTTGGATCTAGAGTGGCGAGGAGTTTGGAAACGCCCTCTACTGTCACACTGATTTCGGCCATAGTGTTGGAATCGTTTTCTTCGCCTTGTAGTTGTTGAGTGGTAATTTTGGTATGAGTTTTTGAAACAAAAACAGAGCAGAATTGGTTATTAAGTATGTCTGCTTTTTCCTTTGCATCAGAGTATAATACACGATCATGCTCAAGGGGCGCTATACCAACCGAATCGCACCTCCTACTTTTTATAAATTTCCAGAGCTTTTTGTTTGAGTCTTCACTGACAAGTTCCTTAACATGATTATGATAGGCCTTTCTACTCTCTTTTTGTGTTTCTTTTTTCAGTCGGGCGTAATTGTACCAGTCTTTCTTACTGTTGGACTTTCTCGCTCTGCTCCATGCCTTTTGTTTCCGTCTAGATAATCGTTTGACGGTGGTGTTTATCCATGGTTGGTGAAATTTCCTTGAGCTTTTCTTCGTTGGTACATGTTTGGTCATCATTTTGTTAAGGTGGTCGTTGATGGCAGTCCAAACATCCTCAGTGCTTTCTAGATGTTGATTAATTATGTTTTCACTAAAAAGACGTGTTTCTGTCCGCATTTCGGCGATATTTGCCTTTTTTCCAAATAGTAATAGGGTGCGATTTCTGTGTGATTTTGTTTGCTTTGATAGTATTTTCCGTGATAAGGATGTCATGGTCATGCCTGGAATGGTTGTACACTTGACAATTAAATTTGGTCGATTTGTGATAAATAAGTCGACGATATTTGTACCCCTTGTTGGATTTTTGTTTATTTGACTAAGGCCAAAATCTTGCAATTTGTTAATAAATGCTTGGTTTATAGCTGAAGGGTATTGGTAACTGGTTATTTTTTCTTGTTCCCAATTGATATCAGGTAGGTTCAGGTCTCCGCTTAACCAGAGTACATTTTTCGGGTCTAGGCTATCAATACAGCGTGTTATCTCAGTCATTTGTTCCATAGTTGAGTTTGAAGGTGTTCTATACATAGCGCCCACAGTGAGTAGGCCTTGTTCTGTTTTGATATTTACGATCACCGATTCTGATTTTGTTTGAATGTCAAGCTTTATTACTGAGAGGTTCGTTGTTGTTGCAACCAGCACCCCGCCATACCTATCTTCTCGGTCTTTCCTGAACACGTTGAAATATGTCTCTGGTGGAAATATTTCACTGTCCTTTATTTCGGAATGTAGCCATGTTTCTAGCATCGCACTAGCTGATCTCTTGTAAGGATGGTGATTGATTCGGGTTTTTTTGTGCTGGTAACATCACGCTCTCTAGTACATGGAGGCAGGTAAGATATCAGCCTTCATACTTTCAACGCAAACGAGTTCCAAAAAAGAATTCAGACACACGTCCAGTATGGATAATATTTCGTTGCTTTTTTATATTTATCTTACTTTTGCGACGGTCAATCAAATCACGTGATATTGACACACACATACACCCCCCGGCCCAACAAACACAAACACACATGCACTCACATTCACAGGAGCAAAATAAAAGCTGCCACTTTTTTACTGTCTCAAAAAGCAAGAAGGAACATCGGTTGAGGCAATTAAATACTGTGATTGCGTCATTCACGTACTTCACGTATTGTAAAAAAATCCGGAAAATTTGAATTACCAAAAGTGTGCGAATCAAAAGTCATAATCAGCTGTGCGAAGTGTGCACAATTACCCTAGACAGTTTTATTCAACTACCACTATCATGTAAAAACTAAAAAACATTAGCTGTGGTACTACGCCTATAATTTGTCTTGGAAAAATGAAATGAAAAGGTACGGGGATAAAGAAACTCTCGTAAACAACGGATATATGCGGTGTTAGGGTTGAGTGAGTTAACCACCCTGCCACTTCGCCCCCCATTTCTTTGATATATTCATGATGAGGTCACAATATGTAAGTTTTCATGGATGAGTGACTGAACACTTTGGCTTAGATTTAATGATTTTATTATATTATTCGCAGGACTAGTTGTCACGTTCCTCATCTCGTCCATATGAATAGTAACGTCACCAACAACAAGCAGATTTCCAGAAAGCAGTGCGGCGTGTTTTTCAAAGTCTTGTAAAATAAAATCAATTTGTCTTGTTGATGGTGGGTTGTACACAGTGATTATATTGAAATGGATGTTTTCATAAAGTGAGCTAATATGAAGAGACTCAAAAGACTTAACAGATGAATTTTCCACGTGAGTAAAATTCAAAATAAAATTTAAAAATGAGCTTTTATATAGCGCAATATCCACTAAATGTGCTTAAAGCGCTTTACAAGGGAGGGGTCCCTGGCCAACAGCAACATTTAACATTTAGGACGGGACACGACGCCTGTTAGATGATGTTATATTTTTTTTCGGATAGCGGCCATGTACTCATGTTACACGTACGGTGAGAGAATGTGAGTAAAGAGTCTTTTCCAAGGACTCAACTATGCGCCGAGTGAGGCTCGAACCCAGGACCTTCCGATCCTAAAGCGAGTGTCATAACACAAGACCACACAGTCGGACAAAAACTCTTATGAATAACTAAAATATAACCGCGTGGCCGTTTGTCTCTGTCATTTAGCACAATGAGTCTATTCAACAGGCTCTCTGTAAAGAATAGCGAGTCGATTTCGTTTTCAATAGGTTTCAACAGTCGTGACGTGACTTCCCTCGTAATGACGCATAGCAACTGGTTCTAAACTATTGGAATAATGGCGGGCGCCCTTATGAAATACTTATACCACGAGCATAAAATTGTATCAAGAGGAGAAAAACTGTATAAATCTGATCACGTTTTAACTTTCATACATTCTTATCACATGACATGTGAAAAAGTTCTAGCCAGCATGAATAATAAAAAGAATAAATTTCTTTGTTTAGAGCCAAGTTGCTGGTTTTTGGGCGGACGTGACGTCAGAATATTGAATCCTATTATCGTGGTCTTGGATCAAAGCTATTTTCTTACACAACGGTCGAGCATTTAAAAGTTGCATGTTACGACATCTCTACTGTGATGGAATAATCATGGAGTTGTGTAGATATAATAGACGGGTCAATGTTGTGACCTTCTCTCCATCACAATAGGAACAATAGTCTGATGTCACTTCCGCCTAGCAGCCAGCAATTCGGTTCTAAACAAAGAAAATTGGTACTTTTTATTCTTCATGCTGGCGAGAACTTTTTTAAATGTCAAGTCATCAGATTGTATAAAAGTCTAAACATGATCAGATTTATAATGTTTTTTCTCCTCTGTATAAACTTTTATGATCGTCGGAAAAGTATTTCATAAGGGCGTCCGCCATTTTTACCAATAGTTTAGACCCGGTTACTAAGTAACCATGCGTCATAACGAGGGAAGTGACGTCACGACTGTTGAAGCGTATTGTCACAGTACCAAATCCAATTTAGAACGTAGAATACATCCAGCACACAAATGACGAGTTACAACATCTCGTTCAAACAACGCTGTCTGTCAGCCATCGTCTTCATTGGACCTCCTACTATCTCAATTGTGGGGCAGCGTGAATCAGTGATACAGTCTTTGCTTCGTACCCGAAAGGTACCGAGTTCAATCACCCGCCGCTTCGCTGTGCGGCCTTGAGCAAGTCACCTCGCCCTAGCTCACTATACGGCCCTGCTCTGCGGCTAACGTTTGGATTATTCCAGTCTTCCCTTGGAATAGACCCTAAATACAAATTACCCCATGGAGATGAATAAACGGAATTTTATTTGTTTATTACTAGTCTGCCATTTGTTTTGTTTTGTTTTTTTTCTTTTTTGGTAAAAGTTCCTACAGTATCTATAGATAGATCCAATGTCATATTCCTACCTATCTATAGATAGATCCAATGTCATATTCCTACCTATCTATAGATATATCCAATGTCATATTCCTACCTATCTATAGATAGATCCAATGTCATATTCCTACAGTATATATAGATAGATCCAATGTCATATTCCTACAGTATATATAGATAGATCCAATGTCATATTCCTACAGTATCTATAGATAGATCCAATGTCATATTCCTACAGTATCTATAGATAGATCCAATGTCATATTCCTACAGTATATATAGATAGATCCAATGTCATATTCCTACAGTATCTATAGATAGATCCAATGTCATATTCCTACAGTATCTATAGATAGATCCAATGTCATATTCCTACAGTATCTATAGATAGATCCAATGTCATATTCCTACAGTATCTATAGATAGATCCAATGTCATATTCCTACCTATCTATAGATAGATCCAATGTCATATTCCTACAGCATCTATAGATAGATCCAATGTCATATTCCTACCTATCTATAGATAGATCCAATGTCATATTCCTACAGTATCTATAGATAGATCCAATGTCATATTCCTACAGTATCTATAGATAGATCCAATGTCATATTCCTACAGCATCTATAGATAGATATTCCATATTCATAATTATCTTATTCATTCTATATCTATAGATAGATCCATGTCATATTCCTACATCTATGTAGATCAATTCATATTCCTACATATCTATAGATAGATCCATGTCATTCTACTATCTTAATAGATCATGTCATCCTTAATGTCTATTCTTCTATCTATAGATAGATCCAATGTCATGTTCCTACAGTATCTATAGATAGATCATGATATTCCTACTATCTATGATGATCATGTCATTCTACATTTATAGATAGATCCAATGTCATTATTCCTACAGTATCTCATAGATAGATCAATGTCATATTCTACGATCTATAGATAGATCCAATGTCATATTCCTACAGTATCTATAGATAGATCCAATGTCATATTCCTACAGTATCTATAGATAGATCCAATGTCATATTCCTACAGTATCTATAGATAGATCCAATGTCATATTCCTACTATCTATAGATAGATCCAATGTCATATTCCTACCTATCTATAGATAGATCCAATTATATTCCTACCTATCTATAGATAGATCAATGTCATATTCAGTCATTCTAAGATAATCCAATTGTTCATATTCTACAGTATCTATAGATAGATCCCAAAGTCATATTCCTACCTATCTATAGATAATCCAATGTCATATTCCTACTATCTTAGATAGATCCAATGTCATATTCGTACAGTATCTATAGATAGATCCAATGTCATATTCCACTATCTATAGATAGATCCAATGTCTATTCCTACTATCTATAGATATCCATTCAATTCTAAATATATGATAATCCAATCATATTCTACCTATTTAGATAGATCCAATGTCATTTCCTACCTATTTTAATATCCAATGTATATTCCCATATCATGAAGATCAATGTCAATTCCTACATATCATAGATAGATCCAATGTCATATTCCTACATATTATAGATAGATCAATGTCATATTCCTACTATCTATAGATAGATCCAATGTCATATCCCTACAGTATCTATAGATAGATCAATCATATTCTACCATTATAGTAATCTCATGTAATCCTATCCAGATCTATAGATAATCCAATGTCATATTCTAATCTATAGATAGATCCAATGTCATATTCCTCATATATAGATAGTCCAATGTCATATTCTAAGTATATTAATATCCATTATATACATCTATATCAATTCTATATTCAAGTATCTAATATTAGATCAATTCAATTCCTACTATCATAGATAGATCCAATGTCATATTCCTACTATCTATATAGTCATTCATTCATCCCTACGTCATCATATAGATAGTCAATTATATTCCATCACTATCTTAGATAGATCCAATGTCATTTCTACAGTCTATATAGATAGATTCGTCATATTCTAAGTATCTATAGATAATCCAATGTCATATTCCTATCTACTAAAGATCATTATTCTATATCTACTATCTATAGATAGATCCAATGTCATTTCCTACAGTATCATAGATAGATCCAAGTCATATTCCTACAGTATCTATAGATGATCCAATGTCCTATTCCTACCTATCTATAGATAGATACAATGTCATTTCCTACAGTCTTATAGATAGATCCAATGTCATTTCCTACAGCTATCTATAGATAGATCCAATGTCATATTCTTACAGTATCTATAGATAAATCCAATGTCAATTCCTACTATCTATAGATAGTCCAATGTCATATTCTACATATCTATAATAGATCAATGTCATATTCCTACAGTATCTATAGATGATCAATGATCATATTCATATTACAGTATTATAGATCAAGATATTCCTACATATTAGATCAATTCTATGATAGATCCAATGTCATATTCTCCAATTATGATTCAATGCATGTCAATAGAATCATCATTCTACGTTATAGACAGTCATATCTATTAGATATCCAGTCATATTCTATCTATAGTATCATGATCTACAGATTAGGATAGTCATTCAGTTTTAATATCAAGTTTCCTACTCTAGATATATTCTACTCTAAATAGTCAGTTTCACAGTTATCATATATCCCTATATGATATCAGTATTACGTATAATCATGACATTAGATTCCATGTATTCTACAGTATAGAAATCAATGTCTTCTTTTGTCACTCTATTGAGATCCAAGTCTTCCATATGATGTCCATATTCTACTATCTAGAACATGTATTCTACTACTAAGACATGTCTCTACTATCTATAGATAGATCCAATGTCATATTCCTACTATCTATAGAAGATCAATGTCATATTCTACTATCTATAGATAATCAATGTCATATTCCTACGTATTATAGATAGTCCAATTCATATTCTACAGATCTTAGATGATCCAATGTCATATTCTACTATCTATAGATAGATCATGTCATATTCCTACATATCTATAGATAGATCATTCATATTTCTACATATATAGATAGATCCAATGTCATATTTCTACTATCTATAGATAGATCAATGTCATTCTACAGTATTATGATAGATCCAATTCATATTCCTACTATCTATGAGATCAATTCTATTCCTACATCATAGATAATCCATGTCATATTCTACAGTATATAATAGATCCATGTCATTTCTCTATCTATAGATAGATCAATGTCATTCTCAGTATCTTAGATAATCATGTCATATTCCAGTATCTATAGAGATCATTCATATTCCTATCTATAGAGATCAATGTCATCTACTACTTAGATAGATCCAATGTCATATCCTACAGTTCTAAGTGACCAATGTTTCTACTATCTATAATAGATCAATGTCATATTCCTACATTAGAATCATGTCATCTACCTATCTATAGATAGATCCATGTCATATTCTACTATCTATAGATAGATCAATGTATATTCCTCCTATCTATAGATAGATCCAGTCTATTCCTACTATTGATAGATCCAATGTCATTTCTACTATTATAGATGATCAATGTCTTTCTACTATCTTAGATAGTCCAATGTCTTCCTACAGTTATAGTGATCATGTCATATTCTACGTATCTAGATGATCCAATGTCATATTCTACTATTATGATAGATCATGTATATTCTACTATCTATGATAGATCAGTTATTCTAAGTTCTATGAAGATCATTATATCCTACTATTATAGAAGACAATGTATTCTACATCTATAGTGATCATGTCTATTCTACTTCTATAGATGATCATTTCTACTTAGATAGATCAGTCATTTACGATTATGACCATTATTAATATGAATCAGTATTCTACATCTATGTGTCATGTCACTACGTACTATAGACATGTCATTTCTACTTTAGATAGATCAATGTAATCCTCAGTTATATATCATCTATTCACTATTATAGATAGATCATATATTCTATATTATAATCAATGTATTTCTACTTATAGAATCATGCATTCATTAATATCAGTATTTCAAGTTCTATAGTATCATCATTCTCTATCAAAAGTCAATGTCATATCTCTATCTATAGATAACCATGTTATTCTACTATTATAAAGATCATGTCTATTCCTATTATAAGTAATGTATCTCTTCTATAGACATGTCTTTCCTACTCTTAATGATCATGTATTCGTTATGATGTCAATGTTATTCTACTTTATAGTGCCATCATTCTACTTATAGATGCATGTATCACGTATTTAGATGATCATGTCTATTCCTCATTTAGATACATGATATTCACAATATAGTCCATGTCATATTCTATTTAGATCATATTCTCTATTTAGATGATATATTCCTCCTATTGATGATCTGCTTCTCGTCTAGATGACATGTTATCTACAGTATCTAGATAGATCAGCTATTCATTGTGATCATCTATCACATTTGAATTGTCTTCTATCTATGTAATCAGTATATCTCTACTTATCTGCTTCCATTGATAGTCATGTTTCTATATTATGTGTCAATGTCTATCCTATTATGATGTCAATTCTTTTCTATAGATAGATCCAATGTCATATTCCTACCTATCTATAGATAGATCCAATGTCATATTCCTACCATCTATAGATAGATCAATGTCATATTCCTACTTTCTATAGATAGTTCCAATGTCATATTCCTACAGTATCTATAGATAGATACAATGTCATATTCCTACAGTATCTATAGATAGATCCAATGTCATATTCCTACAGTATCTATAGATAGATCCAATGTCATATTCCTACAGTATCTATAGATAGATCCAATGTCATATTCCTACCTATCTATAGATAGATCCAATGTCATATTCCTACATATCTATAGATAGATCCAATGTCATATTCCTACCTATCTATAGATAGATCCAATGTCATATTCCTACAGTATCTATAGATAGATCCAATGTCATATTCCTACAGTATCTATAGATAGTTCCAATGTCATATTCCTACTATCTTAGATAGATCCAATGTCATATTCCTATCTATCTATAGATAGATCCAATGTCATATTCCTACATATCTATAGATAGATCCAATGTCATATTCCTACCTATCTATAGATAGATCCAATGTCATATTCCTACAGTATCTATAGATAGATCCAATGTCATATTCCTACAGTATCTATAGATAGATCCAATGTCATATTCCTACCTATCTATAGATAGATCCAATGTCATATTCCTACCTATCTATAGATAGATCTAATGTCATATTCCTACAGTATCTATAGATAGATCTATAGATAGGGGGAGCTGCAAGGTCTGGGCCGGACGTCCCGCTTGCTGAAAGGAAATTGATGTGCATTTCGAACCCAACACCTCTCATTTCCAGGTGCATTGATCGCCGCGTAATCCTGTCTTGACAGAGATTATTGCATATGGCCTCTCATGCATTATTGTGTCTATAACAGCACCTTCCCCTGGTGTTCCCTGTTTCTACTGAGTTTGTTATGGGCGCCATTGAGTCCCCGGCGGTATAACCGGGTTAGGGAGTAGGTGGGACCCCTTCCTCTTAAGGTGCAGGGGTCAGAACCCACCGGTGAGTGGTACACGCTCTGCTCCTCACTCACCCACCTCACACTCATTCTGTAGTGTGGTGTCTTCTGTATGTCCTTACTTTTCTTAATCTACCCCTATAACTCATACTCTCCCTAGCCATCGATGTATGGCTCCACTGCCTTGTGGATACCTTCGGGAGGAGGAAAGGCTAAGGAGTAAACCTGACAGAAATCTGCATCCAAACTGATGCCAAACGTATCGCTGTGCGATCCTTTGGACCACACCAGGGAGGAAGAGAGGGATGTTCTGGTTACAGGGCAGCCCAGGATCTCCACATACTCTGCCCAGGCCGCGCCC
Source organism: Berghia stephanieae (assembly GCF_034508935.2). Classification (NCBI taxonomy): domain Eukaryota; kingdom Metazoa; phylum Mollusca; class Gastropoda; order Nudibranchia; family Aeolidiidae; genus Berghia; species Berghia stephanieae. The sequence continues at coordinate 843,116 of NC_088374.1, read as the reverse complement.
TGGAGAGGACACTCCAGTCTCACCTTCACCGGTGAAGAGTAACAACACGGAAGACAGCAGTCTACGAGTGATAAGTCCTTGCTCGATTGGCGTAGAGTTGGACGCTACGGGTTGTCTTCGACGGTGGGAGGGATCATCGTAATCCTACTGGTCAGCTACCGCCCGCCCCAAGCTGGGCAGCCCCCAGCCAGAAAGGTGTTGATCCGCCACGATCTGCCTGCTTCAGAGGGTGCCTGGAGCTTAGAGCTTGCAAGCTTGACAAGTGGATCGTTAAACTGTGTACCAGGCAAGCAAATGAAAAAGAAAACGAAGTCCCCAGCTCTTCGATTAGCAAGCTGGAATGTAAGAACTATGCGCTCAGGACTGACAGATGACCTTCAGGCCATGGACGATGCTCGAAAAACAGCAGTAATTGATCGTGAACTTAACAGATTGAACATCGACATAGCAGCCTTGCAGGAAACGCGACTCCCAGAGAGGGGATCCCTGAAGGAGAAACACTTTACATTCTTCTGGCAAGGAAAAGGCACAGAAGACGTGAGGGAGCACGGTGTTGGATTTGCAGTACGCCATACATTGCTTCCTATGATCGAACCACCAACAGACGGCACAGAGAGAATTTTAAAGCTGCGCCTGTCATCCATGCAGGGCTCGGTGAACCTTGTTTGCGTCTACGCCCCAACACTGCAAGCTTCGGTTGAAGTAAAGGACCAATTCTATGAGTCATTAGACGCCATTGTCAACAATATCCCAGAAGTGGAGCACATCTACCTTCTTGGCGACTTCAACGCGCGAGTTGGTGCTGACAAAGAATCATGGCCAACCGTTTTGGGGCACCACGGCATAGGAAAGATGAATGAAAATGGTCAGAGGCTTCTTGAACTCTGCTGCTATCGCAAACTTTGCGTGACGAACACCTATTTTCAGAACAAGGCATGTCACAAGGTGTCATGGAGACATCCAAGGTCAAAACACTGGCATCAGCTGGACATGATCATTACTAAGCGCGATTCTCTTAACAATGTTTGTAACACCAGGTCCTATCAAAGCGCTGATTGCGACACTGATCACTCTTTGGTTGCCACAAGGGTGAAACTGACACCAAAGAAACTTCATCACTCAAAGAGAAAGGGCCAGCCCAGGATCAACATCAGCAAGACAGCTTACCGGGAAAAGAATATAGAGTTCAACGAGCAACTTGAGAAGATTCTCAACACAGCTCATATAGAAGCAGAACAAAACGCACAGGACAGCTGGAATTCTCTTAGAAACGCCATTTACAGCACTGCAGTTCTGACATACGGCAAAAAGGAGCGCAAGAGCAATGATTGGTTTGAAGCCAGAATTACTGAGATGGAGCCAGTCATTGATGCCAAGCGCAGCGCACTTGTCAGCTATAAACATAAACCGAGTCAGAGGAACCTGCAGGCGCTGCGAGCTGCACGCAGCAAAGCACAGCAAACAGCACGACGTTGCGCCAATGACTACTGGCATCAGTTGTCGGACAACATCCAGCAAGCGTCTGAAAGTGGCAGCATAAGGGCCATGTATGAGGGCATCAAACAGGCGACAGGCAAATCTACAAAGAAAACTGCACCTATTAAATCCAAGACAGGGGAAGCCATCACTGACAAGGACAAGCAGATGGGTAGATGGGTAGAGCACTACTTGGAACTCTACGCCAGAGAAAACACTGTCACCCAAAAAGCGTTAGACGCAATTGAAGAACTGCCAGTACTGGAAGAACTAGACGCAGAACCAATCATGGAGGAGCTCAGCAAAGCAATCGATGCTCTGGCCTGTGGCAGAGACCCGGTGACGACAACATTCCACCCGAAATCATCAAATGTGGAAAGCCAGCCCTCTTGGAACCACTACATAAACTCCTGTGTCTTTGCTGGAGAGAAGGCAAGGTACCCCAGGATATGCGTGATGCCAAGATTATCACCCTCTACAAAAACAAGGGAGACCGTAGCGACTGTAATAACTATAGGGGAATCTCTCTACTGAGCATTGTGGGTAAAGTCTTTGCGCGCGTTGTCCTCGCTCGACTGCAAGTCCTCGCCGAACGTATCTACCCAGAGTCGTAGTGTGGCTTCAGAGCCAAGAGGTCGACAGTGGACATGATCTTCTCAGTACGTCAACTTCAGGAGAAATGCAGAG
>NC_088374.1:808453-835953 GCF_034508935.2 Berghia stephanieae | reverse complement strand
TACGCCCGACTGAAAAAAAGAAACACAAAAAGAGAGTAGAAAGGCCTATCATAATCATGTTAAGGAACTTGTTAGAGAAGACTCAAACAAAAAGCTCTGGAATTTATAAAAAGTAGGAGATGCGATTCGGTTGGTAAAGCGCCCCTTGAGCATGATCGTGTATTATACTCTGATGCAAAGGAAAAAGCAGACATACTTAATAACCAATCAATTCTGCTTTGTTTTTGCTTCAAAAGCTCATACCAAAATTACCACTCAACAACTACAAGGCAAAGAAAACGATTCCAACACTATGGCCGAAATCAATGTGACAGTAGAGGGCGTTTCCAAATTCCTCGCCACTCTAGATCCAAAGAAAGCAAGTGGCCCAGACAAAATACCATCCCGTCTCTTAAAGATATTGAGTAATGAATTTGCACCTGCCATCACACATTTGTTCAAACTATCTCTTGAAACGGGAGACATACCAATTGTTTGGAAGCATCCTCTTGTCCAACCCATCTACAAGAAAGGTGATAGAAGCAGGGCTCAATACTACAGTCCAATTTCATTAACTTGCATTTGCTGCAAACTCTTGGAGCATATAGTGAGATCCTCAATAACTGAATATCTCGAAACTAACAGTATTTTTTGTGATGAACAGCATGGATTTAGGAAGCACCACTCATGTCAAACTCAACTTCTATCATTAACACATGATCTGTCAGCTACTATTGATAAAGGTGGTCAAATTGATCTAGTACTACTGGCCTTTGCCAAGGCCTTCGACAAGGTCCCTCACCATCGGTTAATCCAGAAATTGTATGACGTTGGTATCAGGAACAAAACCTTTCAATGGATTGCAAGGTTTCTGGACAATCGCACTTAACAAGTTCTTGTCGATGGCGAGACTTCCACTATCGGGATGGTGACATCGGACGTACCTCAGGGCTCAGTCCTTGGGCCCGTCTTATTTTTAGTGTACATAAATGATCTTCCACGAGGTATAAGGTCAAAAGTACGCCTCTTTGCTGACGACACAGCATTATATAATCAGATAAGAACAACAGACGACTGCAAAACACTAAATGACGATCTAGCTAAATTACAAGAATGGGAAACAATAAATCAAATGGAATTTAACGTATCAAAGTGCAATGTTCTAACCATCACAAATAAGAAAACACCTATAACATTTGAATACCAACTTCATGGTCAAAACCTGGAACATGTAAAGACAGCAAAATACCTTGGCATTGAGTTTGCTAAAAACCTCAAATGGAATGACCACATATGTCACCTGGCTTCAAAGGCAAATCAAATAAGCGCTTACATCACCCGCAATTTAAAAAAGATGCCCTATCACAACTCAAACCCTTGCTTTTAAAACTATTGTTAGACCAATTTTGGTGTATGGCAGCTCAATTTGGGACCCATATACAAAGAAAAACATCGACAGCTTAGAAAACATCCAAAGAAAAACAGCAAGACGCATCACAAACACATTCGATCCTTTCTCAAGTGCGTCTGAAATATCACAAGGAATTGGCCTTGAACCTCTGGTAAAGAGAAGAAAGATAGATAAACTTAAATTGTTCCACAAGATCTACTACAAAAATTCGTGCCTTAAACTTCCAAACGACATCAAAGCTATCGACACAAGGAATACGAGGGGACACACAACAAGAGTAACCATCCCAACATCAAAAGCAGACGCCCACATGTATTCGTTTTTCCCTTCCACTGCCCGACTATGGAATAGCCTCCCTGCGGAAGTGGCTGAAAACGGTTGCCAACATGCCTTCACGCGATTGCTAGGGTTCACAACGTGACTTTTTAATCTATGTGGTTTTTTTTGTTTGTTTGTTTTTTTTTTTAAATTTTAAATTATTATTATGTGCAGAGTTTTAGCAAGTTTAAAATGTAAAACCCTACAAACTGTGGAGTGATCCTCGACAATATTGGAGGTTTCCACAATACGAAGAAGAAAAAGAAGAAGAAGAAAACGTTCATGAAATCCGATTTGATTTGGTAGACACTTGGTCCGCTTAGGCTTAACTCACTCAATCCTAGAGACTTTTGCTACTTTTCAAAATTGGATAAATAATTGTATTAAAAATGAGAATGTAGGTATATAGATTTATTCAACTACCATTAAAATACAAATACTAAAAACATTAGCTTTGATAGTTCTAGTACGCCTATAATTAGTCTCACAAAAATGTAATAAATAGGATAGGCATGGGGTAAAACTGACCCGGGTAAACTACGGATATAGTCGGTGTTTGGGTAGAGTGAGTTAAGACTAGCAAATTCAGATGTAAAATGAGAGTACCTGCCACATATATATATATGTATATATATATATATTGAATCGTGTTTGATACAAATATGGTACGAAAAGTGCTCGACATGTAGTAATGGAGCGAATTATTATTTAAAATATTTACCACAATGTTGGCAGTCTACATCAATGTTTCAGGCTTAATTTGCCATCTTCAGGACTCTTCAGAGTCCTGAAGATGGCAAATTAAGCTGAACATTGATGTAGACTGCCCAAACATTGTGGTAAATATTTAAATAATATATATATATATATATATTATATATAAATATATATATATTAATAATAATATATATATATATAAAGAACGAATATGACGTCATATAGCTCCTTGACTAATCTTTGACAGCCTTTTTTACGATTGGATCTCAAAAATAAAACAATAAAACTATAAACATTAAAGGTTACACTAAGTTGTCAGTTTTTTTTTTGTTTTTTTTTTTTTTTTTTTTTTGGGGGGGGGGTTGTTGATTTTTTTTTTACATGTGTTGATTTGTTAATCTGGCTAAAAGATGCTGTGAGTTCTTTACCTAAACGTATAAATTATTTTTTTTTTAATTCGTATACTTTTGTTTCTCTTACCAGCATGACCCGGCGACAGTTGATTCCCATCCTACCAAGATACAAAGGAAAAGCCATTCTATCCATCTTACTAATCATCTCCTTCGCCATCAATGTCTTGGTGCTCGTGTCATCGTCATATTCTTCTCTGGTCTTCAGAGACAACAGCCATGATGCCTTTTGCACGGAAATCCTTAAAGTCATCGGGAATGAGCAGAATGCGCTGGACGACCTCCAACGCGAAATTCTGTTTACAAATCATCGGGCAGACCAATCAATGTTTGGAACCAATTTCATTCGAGACGTTTGGATGTGTCTCTACAATGACCAAAGATACAACATTACTGAAAACCTCGAAGTGGATGATCCGTTACAAAACAGTGTCCAACGCAATGGCGGTAATGAGACTGATCCTTATAAATTTGATATCTGGGAAGCCATTATAAATAATATTACCGGATTCAAACCAAATGATGACGTCAAGAGCAGAGCAGATCCGATTTGGGAGTTACTCACTCGACCAATTATTAATCCTCACACATATCCGTTCATTCATAACCAACCAAAAGCCTGTGTCGAGAACGGTATCCAATACATTCTGGCCGTCCCATCATTCCCGGCCAATTTCAAAAATAGACAGAAAGTACGCCAGCACCAAACTGGGCAGTTTGCCAGAAATCTGACCAATCGAGTGAGACTTTTATTCTTTCTTGGAAATGTGCCTCAGGGGTCCAAGGATTTTCACAATGTTCAAAAACAAATTGACCAGGAATCGCAGACTCACCAGGACATTATTCAATGCGATTTTATCGAGAGTTTTCGTAATATGACAATAAAGGCTTCTCTAATCCTAAGGTGGAGCGTTTCCCACTGCACCAAATCTATTTTTGTACTCAGAATGGATGACGATCTCCGCGCTAATTTACCGGAAATGTCTCGGGCTATGAAGGACTATTCCGCAGACTCCACTAAAAATCCACATTTTATTTTAGGACAGGTGGCAAAGGATTGGGGACCGGTGAGAAAAAAGAACAAATATTATACATCGTGGGAAGAATATCCGTATACAAAATTACCTCCCTTTATACTTGGAGGCACCATGGGATATTCCGTAGAGACGGCTGACCTACTTTTTATGGCGTACCAGCGACTGAAGCTTTTTTTTCTCGAGGATGTTTTTATTTCGGCCATGTGTGCATCTAAAGCAGGAGTGTCTATTTATCATAACTCGGCCTTTCAATTTGAGCACTGGAAGTGGTAATAGAATTCAAGGGTCGTGACATCACTTCCCTCGTAATGACGTATAGTAACTGACTAACTGCTACTAAACAATTGGGACAATAGTGGAGGCCTTTATAAAATTCTTCTCCGACGAGCATAAAAGTGTATCCAGAGGAGAAACTCATAATAAATCCGACCATGTTTTGACTTTTTATACATTCTGATCACATGGCATATAAAAAAGTTCTAGCCAGCATGAAGAACAAAAAAGGACCAATTTTCTTTGTTTACAACCAAGCTGCTGGTCGCCGGATGAACACGACATCAGACTATTAAATCATATTTGACATTACCATTAGACATGTCAGAGGCCCCATACACGTAGTGATTTCTACTGGAGACCATCTTGGAACAGGCACGGCTGAAGCAAATCATAATAAAATCGCAATGTGTATGGCCAAATATCTGGGCCACCATCGGAGGGCCGGTCCCGCCTAACACTTAATATTGTTCGAGACGATTGGGTATTGGGGTGAGGCATTATACAAAGGTGTAGATTTTTTTCGGATGTTTGATGTTTTTACTTCAGATTCGTGATCAGCGTCAAATTTACAATACGTTGAAGTATTTTAATTAGATTATGCCAGGAATTATTACAAAGTGTGTGCGTATGTGTGTGTGTATTTTTGTGTGTATGTATGTATGTATGTATGTATGTATGTATGTATGTATGTATGTATGTATGTATGTATGTATGTATGTATGTATGTATGTATGTATGTATGTATGTATGTATGTATGTATGTATGTATGTATGTATGTGTGTGTATGTATGTATGTATGTGGTAGTGTGCACTCGTGTATACATTTAGTTAATTGTGTGTGTGTGCGTGTGTGTGTGTGTTAGTTATATATATTATATATATATATATATATATATATACGTATGTGTTTGTGTGTGTGAGTAATATATTTGTGTACAGTGTGTGTTTGTGTGGATGTGTGTGTGTGTATGTGTGTGTGAGAGAGAGTGTGTGTGTAATTGGATGCGTGTGAGCTTTTGTTCGTTTGTCCGAATCTGCAGTGTGTAATGTTTTTTACTGATGGTCAATGTGAAGCGCTTCGAAACTTCGGGATAAGCGCTATATAAATGTACATTTATTATAATTATTATTATTATTATTATTATTATTATTATTATTATATTATTATTTATATTATTATTATTATTATTATTATTATTATTATTATTATTATTATTATTATTATTATTATTATTTGATACCAAGTTCTTTGTGTTTACTCCAAAAAAAATGAATTTAGAAAAGAGATTTAATTCATAGTGAGGCTACGTGGTCGACAGAACAGTGCCCTTCCCTGGTCTGTGATGGCGCCTAGTGGTATGACTCTCGCTTTCGGATCGTAAGGTCCAGGGTTCGAGATTCGCTCTGAGCGGCGCAGAGTTGAGATCTTGAAAAAGGCTTATTACCACATTCCCCCATCGTGCTCAGGTGTAAAATGTGTACATTGACGTTCGTGTCTCTCTCGGAATTTAAAAATTGTAATATCGCCTGACATGCATCATGTCTCGTCTTTAATGTTTTGTGTCATGTTGCTTTTAGCTTGGGACCCCTTGTAAAACGATTTGAGCACGTCTAGTGGATATTGCAATATAAATGCTGTGTTATTATATTTAAAGTAGTGTTTTTATATTAATTTTGAGTCAGTGACAGGTAGTTTACGAATGTTCGGCCATATTACATGCTCAGAGCGGGTCTCGTAACCTTCACCTTCCGATCCGAAAGCGAGAGGCATACTTCATTACGGTATTGTCGACCACACAGCCTCACTATTAATTAAAATTTAATTCTAATTTCAAAAATTTAGAATAATCACATATATTTTGGTATCAAACCTACTGTACATTTGACGCTGATTACGAATCTGACGTCAAAAAATCGAAAATTCGAAGAAAAAAATGTCCACCTATTTATTCTGCCCGCCCCCAATACCCAATTGCCTCGAAAATATTAACCCTCTCGTGTTCAGATTCATTTTGGGGGAGTAGATAATGAGTTCCCTATATGGCCATGTCAATTATGTAGACATCCTTTGATGATAAAAGCCTACCCTTTGATGTCTGCATTCTCATTTTCGTTTCCTACGGTCACTCATGGCTAAACTCCGCCCAGAAACGATTTCATAGGTCCATCCATCACCAAATTTCAAACTTTTGTTCTCGTGAGTTCTTAAGTTTTTTGACCGAAGAACGATTGGCTACTGAGCATCTTGACCCTTCAACGATTGGTCGTTCTGGCAGCTCACGTGTCAACAGCCGTCAACAATGAATTGAATCATCGTCGATTCAGTGGAAGACGTAAAAAATGCCGGGGAGGTTCTTTACCTAAACGTATACAATTATTTTTTTTTTAATTCGTATACCTTTGTTTCTCTTACCAGCATGACCCGGCGACAGTTGATTCCCATCCTACCAAGATACAAAGGAAAAGCCATTCTATCCATCTTACTAATCATCTCCTTCGCCATCAATGTCTTGGTGCTCGTGTCATCGTCATATTCTTCTCTGGTCTTCAGAGACAACAGCCATGATGCCTTTTGCACGGAAATCCTAAAAGTCATCGGGGATGAGCAGAATGCACTGGACGACCTCCAACGCGAAATTCTGTTTACAAATCATCGGGCAGACCAATCAATGTTTGGAACCAATTTCATTCGAGACGTTTGGAGGTGTCTCTACAATGACCAAAGATACAACATTACTGAAAACCTCGAAGTGGATGATCCGTTACAAAACAGTGTCCAACGCAATGGCGGTAATGAGACTGATCCTTATAAATTTGATATCTGGGAAGCCATTATAAATAATATTACCGGATTCAAACCAAATGATGGCGTCAAGAGCAGAGCAGATCCGATTTGGGAGTTACTCACTCGACCAATTATTAATCCTCACACATATCCGTTCATTCATAACCAACCAAAAGCCTGTGTCGAGAACGGTATCCAATACATTCTGGCCGTCCCATCATTCCCGACCAATTTCAAAAATAGACAGAAAGTACGCCAGCACCAAACTGGGCAGTTTGCCAGAAATCTGACCAATCGAGTGAGACTTTTATTCTTTCTTGGAAATGTGCCTCAGGGGTCCAAGGATTTTCACAATGTTCAAAAACAAATTGACCAGGAATCGCAGACTCACCAGGACATTATTCAATGCGATTTTATCGAGAGTTTTCGTAATATGACAATAAAGGCTTCTCTAATCCTAAGGTGGAGCGTTTCCCACTGCACCAAATCTATTTTTGTACTCAGAATGGATGACGATCTCCGCGCTAATTTACCGGAAATGTCTCGGGCTATGAAGGACTATTCCGCAGACTCCACTAAAAATCCACATTTTATTTTAGGACAGGTGGCAAAGGATTGGGGACCGGTGAGAAAAAAGAACAAATATTATACATCGTGGGAAGAATATCCGTATACAAAATTACCTCCCTTTATACTTGGAGGCACCATGGGATATTCCGTAGAGACGGCTGACCTACTTTTTATGGCGTACCAGCGACTGAAGCTTTTTTTTCTCGAGGATGTTTTTATTTCGGCCATGTGTGCATCTAAAGCAGGAGTGTCTATTTATCATAACTCGGCCTTTCAATTTGAGCACTGGAAGTGGTAATAGAATTCAAGGGTCGTGACATCACTTCCCTCGTAATGACGTATAGTAACTGACTAACTGCTACTAAACAATTGGGACAATAGTGGAGGCCTTTATAAAATTCTTCTCCGACGAGCATAAAAGTGTATCCAGAGGAGAAACTCATAATAAATCCGACCATGTTTTGACTTTTTATACATTCTGATCACATGGCATATAAAAAAGTTCTAGCCAGCATGAAGAACAAAAAAGGACCAATTTTCTTTGTTTACAACCAAGCTGCTGGTCGCCGGATGAACACGACATCAGACTATTAAATCATATTTGACATTACCATTAGACATGTCAGAGGCCCCATACACGTAGTGATTTCTACTGGAGACCATCTTGGAACAGGCACGGCTGAAGCAAATCATAATAAAATCGCAATGTGTATGGCCAAATATCTGGGCCACCATCGGAGGGCCGGTCCCGCCTAACACTTAATATTGTTCGAGACGATTGGGTATTGGGGTGAGGCATTATACAAAGGTGTAGATTTTTTTCGGATGTTTGATGTTTTTACTTCAGATTCGTGATCAGCGTCAAATTTACAATACGTTGAAGTATTTTAATTAGATTATGCCAGGAATTATTACAAAGTGTGTGCGTATGTGTGTGTGTATTTTTGTGTGTATGTATGTATGTATGTATGTATGTATGTATGTATGTATGTATGTATGGTATGTATGCATGTATGTATGTATGTATGTATGTATGTATGTATGTATGTATGTATGTATGTATGTATGTATGTATGTATGTGTGTGTATGTATGTATGTATGTGGTAGTGTGCACTCGTGTATACATTTAGTTAATTGTGTGTGTGTGCGTGTGTGTGTGTACGTATATATATATATATATATATATAATATATATATATACGTATGTGTTTGTGTGTGTGAGTAATATATTTGTGTACAGTGTGTGTTTGTGTGGATGTGTGTGTGTGTATGTGTGTGTGAGAGAGAGTGTGTGTGTAATTGGATGCGTGTGAGCTTTTGTTCGTTTGTCCGAATCTGCAGTGTGTAATGTTTTTTACTGATGGTCAATGTGAAGCGCTTCGAAACTTCGGGATAAGCGCTATATAAATGTACATTTATTATAATTATTATTTATTATTATTATTATTATTATTATTATTATTTATTATTATTATTATTATTATTATTATTATTATTATTATTATTATTATTATTATTATTATTATTATTATTATTATTATTATTTGATACCAAGTTCTTTGTGTTTACTCCAAAAAAATGAATTTAGAAAAGAGATTTAATTCATAGTGAGGCTACGTGGTCGACAGAACAGTGCCCTTCCCTGGTCTGTGATGGCGCCTAGTGGTATGACTCTCGCTTTCGGATCGTAAGGTCCAGGGTTCGAGATTCGCTCTGAGCGGCGCAGAGTTGAGATCTTGAAAAAGGCTTATTACCACATTCCCCCATCGTGCTCAGGTGTAAAATGTGTACATTGACGTTCGTGTCTCTCTCGGAATTTAAAAATTGTAATATCGCCTGACATGCATCATGTCTCGTCTTTAATGTTTTGTGTCATGTTGCTTTTAGCTTGGGACCCCTTGTAAAACGATTTGAGCACGTCTAGTGGATATTGCAATATAAATGCTGTGTTATTATATTTAAAGTAGTGTTTTTATATTAATTTTGAGTCAGTGACAGGTAGTTTACGAATGTTCGGCCATATTACATGCTCAGAGCGGGTCTCGTAACCTTCACCTTCCGATCCGAAAGCGAGAGGCATACTTCATTACGGTATTGTCGACCACACAGCCTCACTATTAATTAAAATTTAATTCTAATTTCAAAAATTTAGAATAATCACATATATTTTGGTATCAAACCTACTGTACATTTGACGCTGATTACGAATCTGACGTCAAAAAATCGAAAATTCGAAGAAAAAAATGTCCACCTATTTATTCTGCCCGCCCCCAATACCCAATTGCCTCGAAAATATTAACCCTCTCGTGTTCAGATTCATTTTGGGGGAGTAGATAATGAGTTCCCTATATGGCCATGTCAATTATGTAGACATCCTTTGATGATAAAAGCCTACCCTTTGATGTCTGCATTCTCATTTTCGTTTCCTACGGTCACTCATGGCTAAACTCCGCCCAGAAAACGATTTCATAGGTCCATCCATCACCAAATTTCAAACTTTTGTTCTCGTGAGTTCTTGTTTTTTGACCGAAGAACGATTGGCTACTGAGCATCTTGACCCTTCAACGATTGGTCGTTCTGGCAGCTCACGTGTCAACAGCCGTCAACAATGAATTGAATCATCGTCGATTCAGTGGAAGACGGCCATGGAATAGTTGCGTCACATCGCCACGTTGTTGAATAAATTATCCAGGCATGGTCGATAGGTAAAAAAGCCAAATTATGTTCTAGTTACATTTGAAACAAACAAAGTATATCACTGATTCGTCTCTTTGAGATATAAAGAATGATATAAAAATCAAGAAAATCGGCCGATAAATAAAAAAAGTTGCTAAAAAAAGGTAAAATAAACAAAAGCAATTTTTAAAATCAAATTTATTCGTAAAACAGTTGGTTTTCAACCGATTTTTATGAAACAAAGTCCAATGTACTTCTTTTTTCAAGCTGATTTCAGAAATGTGACTTTCAAATTCCTCAGAATTATATTTTTTACTTTTAGATTTTAGCTTTTAGGCCTAATCCAATAGGTGTTATATTCCTTGCATAACAATAGCGTAATACATCGACGGTGAGAAGCGTCTTTGTTTCGGCCAGCTGGATAGATAGCCTGTGACTGGTCAAAGACTTTGAGATGCTTGATTCACAATTCTACACAAACGGACCCTGGCGGTCTATCAAAGAGTTGTAACAAAATTATTTACCGACTATTTTTCTTGGTGCTAAAATTACAAAGTAATAATTTCGTATCAGAAAAAAATAACTCTAAAGTTCCTATCCCTTTTTTCCAATAAAATTGATAGCTCGAATGACAAAATCGACCCACAAATAAGGGAGTTATAAATCATTCATAATATTTTTAAAAGTTTACAATAATGTCTTCAAAGTCATTTTTCATCACCAAAGTCCTAATTTTTTACCGATTTTTACCAAAGTGCAATGTCAATGATTTTCACCCTCAAATAAAATAGGATCAAATCGCAATTTTTACAACATATTTTCTTTTCTGTCGGCAAATTTATAAAAATCAAAGCTGAAAACACCCTGCGGCAGTGACAGGGCCTGTCATTTCCTTCACAACCATTGGATTTTACTTACTGAGGCCAGTCCTGACTACCCCGCCCATGAATATTTGGCCGTTGAAGGTTTTTGTCGTCCCTCCGCTTGTGGCCCAGATATTTGGCCATACACATTACGATTTCATTACGATTTGCTTCAGCCGTGCCTTTTCCCTGATGGTCTCCAGTAGAAATCACTACGTGTATGGTGACTCTCAAGAGGCCAGAGAGGTAGAACGTGGGAAGGAAAAAAAAGGGTATACAATTAATTAGCGGGAATGTGGAAAAAAGAGGCTAGACGGTTGCATAAGGTAAAGGACGATATGAAAGAACTGGGCCTAGAGGAAGATGATGCTATGAACCGAGATGCACAGAGATGTGGCATTCATTATGGCAACCCTGCTAGATGCAGGATACACTGAAAGGAAAAGACAAAGATTGGAGCTAAATATGATCACACCTTCTATTTTTCAGGTTCAAAACTCCTTGTAAGTGTGTATGTAAAAAGCCTTTTGAAGTACTAATTATGAATTGGTTTGATATTGAATCATGAGGTGGAATAACTAATTTTGTAGCAGGATCTATAGATAGTATGCGCTTGGCTAAGAAGCTCATAACATTGCACTCCAGAAGTATAAAGGACAACACACAAAACTGTCTGTATCCATGAACGTTTATAGTCGGGTTAAAACAGTTCAGTGAGAAGTTCGCGGATGGCAAAAAACAATAACAAAGACCTGAGTGACGTCGCCTTCGAACTATCTATAGGCAGATTCTTAGGATTACGGGACGTAAAAGAGAAAGGCTCTATTATTGACGACCAGCATTTGTTTAGACTAGAAAATACGATGCCATCACTCTGACACCAGGTGACCGTATAAATAAAATATGTATATCCTGTCCGCCGGAAGAATGGGTTTGCATTTTCATTGAGATTTGAGCCAGTAAGTTTTGTCGTTGACAACATAAACAATTTTGTTTCCTCTCATATTTTGTTATCATATTTAAATGTTTAAAAAGTCTTCCTTACTTAAAAAAAGGTTACACATTTTTAATATCAATGATAAGACTCATAGCCTAGTAAACACAAGCTCAATCTCAAGATAAAAATAATAGAAAATTAAACTAAAACAAATACAAACAAACAAACATACCACAGCTTAAGAAGATTTTTCTAAAAACTAAAAAATATAAAAAATAATTATAAATTTGATGAATTTTTACCGCATGACTTTTTGGTGTGATGAGTTCACGAACGTTGAATTTTATAAGAGATAAAAATTGAGCTTTTATATAGCGCAATATCCACCAACGCGCTCAACGCGCTTCGAAATGGGTACCTGGCCAACAGCAACATGTACCTTAAAGAACGAGACATGGTGCCTATTAGGTGATAATACATTTTCTTTTCCGACAGGGACAAAAGCTGGTAACTGCCAGGTACTCATATTATTAAAACTAACTACGGTAAGAGAATGTGGGTAACGAGTCTTTTCCAAGGACTCAACTATGTGCCGAACGAGGCTCGAACTCAGGACATTCCGATCCGAAGGCGAGTGCGTACCATATGACTATAAGCCCCTAATATACAGACATGTGTTTGACCTGAATTCTCATGACGTGAAATATTTCTTCATTTTCCAATATTGTTAAATGTTCGAATACGATGTTTATACAATAATGCATGTTAACTACCAATGTTTCATCTCTGTATGCATTCTGGCGTTTTGGTGCGTTTGTCTATGTGTATGTGTATGTGTGTATGTGTATGTGTGTATGTGTATGCGTGTCTGTGTGTATGTGCATGTGTGTATGTATGTATGTGTGTATGTGTGTGTATGTGTATGTGTGTATGTGTTTTTGTGTGTGTATGTATATGTGTGTATATGTGTGTATATGTGTATGTGTGTATGTGTGTGTTTATGTGCGTGTATGTGTATGCGGCTGTATGAGTGTATGTGTATGTGTGTATGAGTGTATGTGTGTATGTGTATGTGTGTGTCTGTGTGTATGTGGGTGTATGTGTGTATGTGTGTGTATGGGTGTATGTGTATGTGTGTATGTGTGTCTGTGTGTGGGTTGTGCCGTTGTGCGGTATTTGTATTACTATTATTATTATATTATTATTATTATTATTATTATTATTATTATTATTATTATTATTATTATTATTATTATTATTATTATATTATTATTATTATCATTCTTATCTTCTTCTTCTTCTTCTTTCTTCTTCTTCTTCTTCTTCTTCTTCTTCTTCTTCTTCTTCTTCTTCTTCTTCTTCTTCTTCTTCTTCTTCTTCTTCTTCTTCTTCTTCTTCTTCTTCTTTTATTATTATTATTATTATTATTATATTATTATTATTATTATTATTATTATTATATTATTATTATTATTATTATTATTATTATTATTATTATTATTATTATTATTATTATTATTATTATTATATATTATTATTATTATTATTATTATTTATTATTATTATTATTATTATTATTATTATTATTATTATTATTATTATTATTATTATTATTATTATTATTATTATTATTATTATTATTATTATTATTATTATTATTATTATTATCATAATTCGTTGAATGTCTTTTTAAAATTCTATTTAGTAAATTGTGTTTTGTTAGCGTGTGTGATTTTCGTGTGTATCTTTTCACAAGGTATGCCATGTTATTACATGTATAAGTGTGTTGATGTACTGTCATGTGATATTATGCATCAGTGGGTTTGTGTGTGTGTGTGTGTGTGTGTGTGTGTGTGTGTGTTGCCAAGTGTCATTAATCGTATCGTATTGTTTAGAATCCTAAAGTCTGTATGAACCTTGGAATGCCTAGTTTAATTTGTATACATGGATAAACAAGATCATTAGTAATTAAAATTCCATTCCGTGTTTATCAATGTTGTCAATTATGAATACACATAATTCATGGGCTACGTGTCAAATTTCATAGTCATGGTATAATTCATTCTATTCAAATTCTTCTCCAACTTTTCACAATGTAGAAAGAACGCTTTCAGGTTTTAGAAAATAGCTTTTATTATTAACATGCACAGTGCAATATCCGATAAACGGGATCAAGGTGATTTACAAGAGGTCCAAGGCCAACGGCAACACTTAACATGTAGGATGCGACGTGACGCAAGTTGGGCGTCAGAGACAAGGCTGTTAACGACCAGGTACTCATTTTACACCTGAGTACTCGGAGTAAAGAGCCTTTTCCAAGGACTCAACTATGCGCAGCTGAGGCCGGAGCTCAAACCCATGGCCTTCAAATCCGAGACTTGTGGCATAGGTTTGACCACCATAGCAGGCCATAGAGATATGTCGTCCATGTTTGATATTGACTGGAATGGCAACATGGAGGGTTTTATTCTTTAAAAAACATTATAATATATATGGCCTTAGATATATTAGTAAAGATTCTGCCCTTCGGCCACGACAACATAAGATACCGTCTCCTAGGCGTTCAACGAAGGAATATATAGATAAGTCATCAAACAAGATGTCTTATGTCAACAGGAAAGTTCTTCATTGGGCCCATGGGGCCTGGAGTTTATCCCGGTTTCTATAGCATGAAACGAGGCAATAGCAATTACTTGCTACCCTTTGAATAGGACGCGAATCCATCGAAAAAGTACTGTCCTCCAGATCTAGTAGACCCAGCTACCCAATCACTGCTGGGTGGACAGCGTGGTTCAGAAAATAAAAAAAAAATAAAAATAAAAATAAAATAAAATCTCGACAGGACCCGCGATCGATCACGTGACACGAACGAGTGCTCTATCCATTGAGCTATCATGGTCCAGTGTGCGTGTGACACGAACGAGTGCTCTATCCATTGAGCTATCATGGTCCAGTGTGCGTGTGACACGAACGAGTGCTCTATCCATTGAGCTATCATGGTCCAGTGTGCGTGTGACACGAACGAGTGCTCTATCCATTGAGCTATCATGGTCCAATGTGCGTGTGACACGAACGAGTGCTCTATCCATTGAGCTATCATGGTCCAGTGTGCGTGTGACACGAACGAGTGCTCTATCCATTGAGCTATCATGGTCCAGTGTGCGTGTGACACGAACGAGTGCTCTATCCATTGAGCTATCATGGTCCAGTGTGCGTGTGACACGAACGAGTGCTCTATCCATTGAGCTATCATGGTCCAGTGTGCGTGTGACACGAACGAGTGCTCTATCCATTGAGCTATCATGGTCCAGTGTGCGTGTGACACGAACGAGTGCTCTATCCATTGATTTATCATGGTCCAGTGTGCGTGTGACACGAACGAGTGCTCTATCCATTGAGCTATCATGGTCCAGTGTGCGTGTGACACGAACGAGTGCTCTATCCATTGAGCTATCATGGTCCAGTGTGCGTGTGACACGAACGAGTGCTCTATCCATTGAGCTATCATGGTCCAGTGTGCGTGTGACACGAACGAGTGCTCTATCCATTGAGCTATCATGGTCCAGTGTGCGTGTGACACGAACGAGTGCTCTATCCATTGAGCTATCATGGTCCAGTGTGCGTGTGACACGAACGAGTGCTCTATCCATTGAGCTATCATGGTCCAGTGTGCGTGTGACACGAACGAGTGCTCTATCCATTGAGCTATCATGGTCCAGTGTGCGTGTGACACGAACGAGTGCTCTATCCATTGAGCTATCATGGTCCAGTGTGCGTGTGACACGAACGAGTGCTCTATCCATTGAGCTATCATGGTCCAGTGTGCGTGTGACACGAACGAGTGCTCTATCCATTGAGCTATCATGGTCCAGTGTGCGTGTGACACGAACGAGTGCTCTATCCATTGAGCTATCATGGTCCAGTGTGCGTGTGACACGAACGAGTGCTCTATCCATTGAGCTATCGAGACTCCTTTCCTCGTACTTACACCTACATAAATGAAAATCCATTCGAGGTAGATTGGGGTTTGATTATTGTATTTGTTAATTTCTTGTTTTGTCTGGCACCGTTCATACACCTTTGTGTTCAGATTTTTACCTGACACCATTCAGGTTTATGTTTGTTCATTTGTGACCCCTCGCCTCAAAACGGTATTAAGTGGGGATGATTAAGATGCTGAAAATTGAATTTGTAGCCAGAAATATCAGACTTAAGTTGAGTTTGTTTGCTTTATAGAGGAGAAGGAATATCACATTTTACTGTGCTAAATACCAACGTTTCATATTTTTGACCAGTTTGACTATAATTTGACTTTTTAGCATCTGGCCCATCCCGAGTTAATACCGTTTTGAGACGAAGGGTTACATTTTAAATCCTTATTTAAGGATCTCAATGACCCAGGGTTCAAATTGCTCCTACGATATAATTAAACCTTGCCATGGCCTGGGAATTCTAAATTTGATTTAATAGTCCGATGTCACGTCGCCCAGCAACCAGTAGCTTATTTCTAAACAGAGAAAATCGGTACTTTTTAATCTTCACGCTGGCTAGAACTTTTTCACATGTCATGTGATCAGAATGTATAAAAGTTAAAATATGATCAGATTTATAATGTTTGTTTCCTCTGGATACACTTTTATGCTCGTCGGAGAAGTATTTCAGAAGGGCGTCCGCCATTGTTCCGATAGTTTAGAACCAGTTGCTAGTTACGCCGCGTCACAAGGAGGGAAGTGACGTCACGACTGTTGAAGCCTATTACTCGGTGGTCAAATTGCCTATACGATATAATTACACCTAACGAATGCCTGGCCATTCTAAATTTGTCTTCATACAAAATTACACCCATTCAACAGTTATTATCTCGTCATTGACCCTTTATCAAAGTGTACATATATGCAGGTCTGACATCCAACTGACTTATGGGCCTAGTTAGTTTAACAATCAATTGTTGTAATGGACAACACGTTGCCTCATTTTTCTTTCTTTGTTTGAGATTGGCCATTACAACAATCGGCCCATACGGAATTTGGTTACCAGACCTGAAAAAAAGAGCACGTCTCCGTTTACCCGTGTGAAGGGTATTGGCATAGAATTGGTACAAATTTCAATGAAGCCCGAGTCTGACTTGTTGGGATGTTTTTTTTTTTTTTTCTTGTATATTTACAGAACAAAAAAGAGCTTTTATATAGAGCAATATCCACTAAACGTGCTCAAAGCGCTTTATTTACAAAGGGGTCCCTGGTCAACAGCAACATTTAACATGTAGGACGAGTCATAACGCCTGTTAGTCGATATTACAATTTTTTTTTCGGACAGAGACAAAGCTGTTAACGGCTAGGTACTCAATTTACACCAGAGTACGGTGAGGGAATGTGAATAAAGAGTCTTCTCCAAGGACTCAACTATGCGCCGGGCGAGGTTGGAACCCAGGACCTTCCGGTCTAAAATCGAGCGGCATACCACTAGACCACATAGCCTTTCGTGATATGCATGCTACTGAACGATGTCTACATATATTCAGGTCTGCCATTCGAACGCAATGATGGGCCCAGTTAGTTTAAACTTTGGTGTAATGGACAACATTTTACGTCTTTTTTTTTGTTGTTTTTAGATTTTCCCTAACACCAAAGAGCCCTTAGTGAATTCGGTAATCTCACCTGCAAATAAGTGCACGTCGGAACTGATTGATACATCCTATTCATCAGACCATTATCTCACACATGTGTCTGCTCGTTCATTTCTCTATTTGATATTTTCAAACATAAAACTGGAGCAACTCAAATGTCTACTTCCTCGTCCTTTTTTTTTTTTTTCAGAACTTTACAATGTTCATTTCAACCAGACATCGTCTCTCTCTCTCTCTCTCTCTCTCTCTCTCTCTCTCTCTCTCTCTCTCTCTCTCTCTCTCTCTCTCTCTCTCTCTCTCTCTTTATCTATTTCTCTCTCTCTCTGTCTCTCTCTATCTATCTATCTATCTATCTCTCTCTGTGTCTCTCTCTCTTTATCTATTTCTCTCTCTCTGTCTCTCTCTATCTATCTATCTATCTATCTCTCTCTGTCTCTCTCTCTTTATCTATTTCTCTCTCTCTATCTATCTATCTATCTATCTATCTCTCTCTGTGTGTCTCTCTCGTTATCTATTTCTCTCCCTATCTCTCTCTCGCTCTCTCTCCCTCTCACACACAGACACATTCTCTCTCTCTCTCTGTCTCTCTCTCTCTCTCTGTCTCTCTCTCTCTCTCTGTCTCTCTCTCTATCTATCTATCTCTCTCGCTCTCTCTTTCTGTCTCTCTGTCTCTCTCTCTCTCTCTCTCTCTCTCTCTCTATATATATATATATATATATATATATATATATGTATATATATATATACAAACATATATATATATACATATATATATATATATATATATATATATATATATATATATAATATATATATATATATATATAGCTATTTAGCTATCTGGCTATCTCTGAATCATTCTATTTATCAATCAATCTATTTCTCTCCCTCTCCCTCTCTCTCTCTCTCTCTCTCTCTATCTATCTATCTATATATCTATCTATCTCTGTGTCTCTCTCTCTCTCTCTTTATATATTTCTCTCTCTCTATCTATCTATCTATCTATCTATCTATCTATCTCTGTGTCTCTCTCTTTATCTATTTCTCTCTCTCTCTATCTATCTATCTATCTGTGTCTCTCTCTTTATCTATTTCTCTCTCTCTATCTCTCTCTCGCTCTCTCTCTCTCCCTCTCTCTCTCACACACAGAAACATTATCTCTCTCTATCTCTCTCGCTCTCTCTCTCTGTCTTTCTCTCTGTCTCTCTGTCTCTCTCTCTATCTATCTCTCCCTCTCTCTCTCTCGCACACACACACAGACAAAATCTCTCTCTCTATCTCTCTCGCTCTCTCTCTATCTCTCTCTATCTATCTATCTCTCTCGCTCTCTCTTTCTGTCTCTCTGTCTCTCTCTCTCTCTGTGTCTCCCTCTCTCTCTCTCTCTCTCTCTCCTCTCTATATATATATATATATATATATATATATATATGTATTTATATATATATATATAATATATATATATATATATATATATATATATATATATATAGCTAGCCATTTAGCTATCTGGCTATCTCTCAATCATTCTATCTCTCTCTCCCTCTCTCTCTCTCTCTCTCTCTCTCTATATATATATATATATATATATATATATATATATATATATATATATATATAGATAGATAAACCAAATCGAGTATACAAAATAAGTGGAAAGCCAAAAACCTGTAGATCATGCAATGTAATTCAAGCCAGGCTCCCTCAACCATATCAAACTATAGTCTGATTTTTGTTATTAATGGCGCTTGTTTTTCTAGTTTTTCTCAGCTGTCCCTCTATCAAACGTTGTAAAAATTTGTGTCAACCTCTGACTGAATTTGTCCGAACTGAATCTCGATTTTGGACCGTTTCAATGCCATATTAAAAAAGTTGTCTTCTTGAAGACTTGTAAAAGATGCATTAAAACAGCTGATATAAAATTATGTATTTTACACCGTATAAAATGAAAACAAGTTACGCACCACAAAGTATGAATGAACTCATTGTATATCCAAAAATCTTGTGCTGACGTAGTGATTATGAATTCACGTCATACTTCTTTCCAAATAATAATAATTCGCTTTAAGTGTTATAAACATACAACTTATTTAGTTTGTATTAAATTTTGAATTTATTATTTATGGCATAGTGTCCACATCATGTCGCAATTACCAAAGACTAATAGGAAATCTCACGCTTTAAATCATTTGAAATTTTGATTGTATACTCAATATTGTCAAATTATCAAACACTGTTAATATAAATTTGACGCAAAAACGTTTCACAGGGCTTTTAAAGGTTTTAAAAACATATTTGGCTCTTAAACAACACGATACGGTAAGGAATCTCTATCGTTCCACCATCTTGAAGCTGCGAAAAGATGTCTTTTGTGTCTATGGGTAAGTTATTAAATGGGACGACAATGGTTTTGGGATGTCGCAGTCAACCATGAGAAGATCGTTATCGAAATACGACAAAGAGATCATCAGTGTAGAACGACGTGACAGGAAAAGGCTGATAGATAACTTTGACGTGGATGTCTTCCAAAGTTGTATGGGTGAACGTAAACAGCTGATATAACGGCCTTTTTAAAAAAACTGCCAAATTCCTGTCCTGTGACGATAATTGGATCTTTGAAATATTTGATGCATATATTGTTAGCAAATACTTGCTTACACAGTCTCACTACACATTACTAACTTGTATGAAACATAAAAAACGAAAATCGAGAGAGATTCAGGATAGATATGACGTTTTGTATTGACTGGGGTAGAGGAAAATACCCTGTCCTTTTTTTTTTTGCATGATGGCTTTAAGTCGAATTTTTAACAAAATGGAGTCTCTTGTTGTATACACCTATGAATTCACCTGATGCAAATTGCCATCTTCGAACATCCTCATAAAAGTTTGTAACAATCAGACTTTTAAAAGTTTTATTATATATTAATAAAGTCTGTCCCCAAGGGGGCTACTCATTTCTGTAACGGCAGTGAACATTAACCAATTAAAATCCTCTTAACAATAGAAGTGCAACTAACAATGCTTTATCGCCGTAGATACCTTTTCCATCACGGCCGAAACTACAAACACATGGTTTTTTCATTCAGTGTGATTTCCAGTTCAACACCGCTTCAAGAATGGTGAGTAATGTTCAACATTAGACCATGACCCTCATTCTGTTACCAGGGCTTGTTATTTAAATAAGAACTTGTATTAAAAATAAAAAGTATCAGTTTATAGCTTTTTTAAGGCTCTAAATAATAGTCATACTTTAATGTTGGAGTAAATCATATTTTAGGGATAGCATGAATCGAAGCGAGATAAACTCATCCCTGTTACACTCATTCCATTACACCTTGTTTTGTAACAGGAATGAGGAAAACATAAAAGGAATGAGTAACAGGAATGAGGAATGTGAACTTTCATAAAATGAAACACATGTTTTATTGTCACTAAGTCCTTTGGAGCATAATGGTCCATAGAATCGGAGCCTATCCCTGTTGCTGTAGCATGAAACAGACATTTAACTTATGAATACGAGGTTGGTCTATAGCAAATTACATTCCCCAACAGCACTGGTACCATAATATACACCTGGGTGAAGCAAAGTGAAGCAACTGGAATGAATTTCCTTGATTAAGGAAACCACTCTATGGTTGTGGAGGTTTTCGAACCTGTTATCTCCCAGTCGGGAGTCCCTTTCGGTAACCACTCGGCCACGGCGCCTCCACATGGTTTATCGATTCATAGCATATTCTTTTGTTTCATAAGGATGTGTTTGGTAAAGTGTTTTGTAAACCACTGAAGTGTTACAGGCCTATGCCCATTGAAGTGGTAACATTCATTGTTACAACGTTACCATTAAAAACAATTTTTATTGTTTACATATTAATTAGGCTCAGATACATTTTAGATGATTACTATGATTTTAACGTCCCGGTATCGCTTGTACAAATGTGACATTGTATCACATAATAGTCTTCTTTGTTTCTTGACTTTATTCATGTTACACCTTGTTTTGTAATAGGAATGAGGGTGGCGAAATGTAACTTGATATTATTGTTCATTTTCAAGGGTCATAGCTTTATTGTAACGATTGTTTCATTTTGTTTTATTATCACAAAGGCCAAAAAAGCCATGATGTCAGCCGAGAGCAACAACTTTACCGTCACAGACGAGATGGAGTTCCTATTCGACTTGCTGTTAATCTTAAAAAAAGAACAAGACAAATACCAGAGCGACAAATCGAATAGAAAAAAGTCCATAAAAGATAAGACACCAAGAGAACAACGCAAACAGAGAAAGAATTGGATAAAAGATTATCACACATACACTACAAACCGGAAACAGCAAAATCTTGACCTGAGTTACACTCCATCCTCACACTCAAAATCTCCACTCCAGTATGTCTCTCGTCAAAGATATCAAGCTACTAAAACAGCCAATGAAACCTAAATGTTGAAAACCAAAGTCTTGAAGAAGTGAAAAGGCTGTCCTCTCTTTCTCAATCGAAAAAGAAATCCGAAAAGTACAAAAAGCGCTTGGACAGGTCATTAAAAATTAAGAAAAACTTTCGTTGACACCCCGATCAAAAACTAGAAAAACTTTTGAAAGATAGCAGAAAAAACAAAAACAGTGAAAAGAACATTACAAAATCATTTTGCACTCCTATAAGACATCAAACATTTGAGGAACAGAAGGCACATGTACACATCCGTGAAACATCTGGCAGCTGGTATGACTCTCAAAAAATATAAACTCTTTGAAAAATTCGGAAACGACGGCAAATGCCTCCAAAATTTCCAGATCTTGTCAAGCAAATAGTAAGAGATTTTTTTCCTGAAAGGTGACACTTCTAAATTAGCTCCAGGAAAGAGAAATACAAAAACAAGAAATAAGTCAAGAAACAAAGAAGACTAATACGAGTATGTGATACAATGTCACATTTGTACAAACGATACATCTCTTGCAACCCATACGTGTCATTTTCTTCATTCTACCGACTTAAGCCATTTTGGGTTGTTACTCCAAGAAAAAGGGACAGAGAAACATGTGCCTGTAAAAAATGTGAAAACATTAACATGCTTGCTTCAGCGCTTTGGAGAAAAGGAGTCAAGAATGTTCAATAATGTTGTTGGTCACCACAATTAAATTTCATTCATTTCTACAAAGTGCTTTAAAGCAACAGGTTTTCAAAGGTAATGATGGAGTCATGCCTGAAGTTGCACCGGTTGACTTAAACAGTGAATCAAGTGATGAACATGACCAAGATGACATAGACATTAAGGCGATGCCGACTGAAATCGATTACAATGGTTTTATCAAAGATTGAATGAATGGAAATCATTTGATGAAGTGGTTGATGAATGTGAAAATCAAGCATTACGTGTTTGTGAAATAGTTGGGGCCAGCAGAAGTGTAATCAAAACTCGCATTGGTATTGACAATAGGTGCACACATTTAATTTCAAATAATATACCTAGATCTCTGTGTGATGGGAAACAGTTATTTCCTGTCAAGCTGAGGGCCGATGGGGATTGCCTGCCTGCCAGTGCTGCAGTGTATCCATTTGGCAGAAACACACAAACAGACGAAATACGAGTAAGATTGATACAAGAGCTGGCTTTACACAAGGACCATTATTTGTCAGATTCAAACCTTGCTTCACTCAATGACAACATCCAGACAGTTGTTGAATTTTTGTCACAAACTTGGACCTTTATATTCCCGATGTTCACAGAAATGATAAATATACCCTGGAAGAGTTGTTCAAACTGGACGTTATGTCATTAAGTAAACCAAAATCATACAAGGGTATGTGGTAGCTTCTCGCTCTTTCCATTGTTTTAAAAATGCCTCTTTTGTCTGTTTATCCAAACATTCAGAACTGCAACGAAAGAGTATCCTGAAGTTAACAAACAATGTTGGTGCTCTTTTGCGGGTCTCTACCAACATAAGCCCCAAATCATCGTATAGGCGCCCTAACCAGTTTGTTCCTCTTCTGAGTTTCAATCACTAAGCGTATTGAATATATAATCCTTTCGAATAAATATGTTGTAATTACTCATTCCTGTTACGTCCACTCATTCCTGTTAAGAATGACTTATTCATGTTTTTCATGCTAAATATAAATACTTGAAAGGAACATATATTTGTGGTGGTTTAACACTTATATACCTGGACTCTGGTAAACAATTTTTATTTTTGTCATTTTCCTATAAATTTTTGGAGATGATGATTGCTCAAATAATATCCTTTGTTTTCAAAAACTGATTTCTGAATGCCTTTTGTAAAACAATAAATGTCATTTTGTTGTCAGAATTAGTATCAATGTTCTGTGTTTATTGTTTTTCTATGTTTTATTTCAATAATTGTCCAAAAATGTGTTAACTTATGTAATGTGACATAATTTTTTAAGCGTAACAGGAATGAGTCACATGTAGATTGTAATTCACAAATACTTGAATAAGTGACCAATGAAAACTCATTAAGCCCTGTTATTACAATTTTATGTCGCATACATATCACAGAAAGCATACACAAAATGATGAGTATGTTGGAAATACTTGACTTTTTAAAAATTGGAGGACTCGAATTTGGCGTTATTTTGAAAACGGCCGATAAAATGATGTATTCCACACTGTAAAAAATGAAAACATGTTACGCACCACAAAGTGTGAAGGAGTTCATCGTATATCAAAAAAAGTCTTGTGCTGACGTAGTGACTATGCGGCTATGTGGTCTAGCGGTATGACACTCGCTTTCGGAACGAAAGGTCCTGGGTCCGAGCCTCGCGCTCGGCGCATAGTTGAGTCATTGGAAAAGTCTCTTTACTCACATTCTCTCAACGTACTCAGGTGTAAAATGAATACATGGTCGTTAACAGCGTTGTCTTTGTCCGAAAAATTGTAATATCGCCTAATAGGCGTCATGTCCCATCCTACGTGTTGTTGACAAGGGACCCCTTGTAAAATATGACCATGCAGATATGGTGACAAGTCGATTTCGTTACATCTGGAGGGATGGGTTGCAAATGTGCTGCCAAATGATACAACCTAAACTGGGGAACAGTTCGTGATTCAGCAGAACGGAAGAAGATATTTACTGCTTACTCAAATCGCGAGACTGTACCCGGGATCGATCTCCTTCCCTATGATTGTGAATCAAGTGTTCTACCAACTGAGCTATCGGGACCCCCACCCAGGCCTTTTGGTCTCATGTCACAGTCTACAAAGATTGTAGTTGTTGTGTTCATTTCTATTGGTCTCATGTCATAGTCTACAAAGATTGTAGTTGTTGTGTTCATTTCTATTGGTCTCAAGTCACAGTCTACAAAGATTGTAGTTGTTGTGTTCATTTCTATTGGTCTCATGTCATAGTCTACAAAGATTGTAGTTGTGTTCATTTCTATTGGTCTCATGTCACAGTCTACAAAGATTGTAGTTGTTGTGTTCATTTCTATTGGTCTCATGTCACAGTCTACAAAGATTGTAGTTGTTGTGTTCATTTCTATTGGTCTCATGTCATAGTCTACACAGATTGTAGTTGTTGTGTTCATTTCTATTGGTCTCATGTCACAGTCTACAAAGATTGTAGTTGTTGTGTTCATTTCTATTGGTCTCATGTCACAGTCTACAAAGATTGTAGTTGTTGTGTTCATTTCTATTGGTCTCATGTCATAGTCTACAAAGATTGTTGTTGTGTTCATTTCTATTGGTCTCATGTCACAGTCTACAAAGATTGTAGTTGTGTTTCATTTCTATTGGTCTCATGTCATAGTCTACAAAGATTGTAGTTGTGTTCATTTCTATTGGTCTCATGTCATAGTCTACAAAGATTGTAGTTGTGTTCATTTCTATTGGTCTCATGTCATAGTCTACAAAGATTGTAGTTGTTGTGTTCATTTCTATTGGTCTCATGTCACAGTCTACAAAGATTGTAGTTGTTGTGTTCATTTCTATTGGTCTCATGTCATAGTCTACAAAGATTGTAGTTGTTGTGTTCATTTCTATTGGTCTCATGTCATAGTCTACAAAGATTGTAGTTGGTGTGTTCATTTCTATTGGTCTCATGTCACAGTCTACAAAGATTGTAGTTGTTGTGTTCATTTCTATTGGTCTCATGTCATAGTCTACAAAGATTGTAGTTGTTGTGTTCATTTCTATTGGTCTCATGTCATAGTCTACAAAGATTGTAGTTGTTGTGTTCATTTCTATTGGTCTCATGTCACAGTCTACAAAGATTGTAGTTGTTGTGTTCATTTCTATTGGTCTCATGTCACAGTCTACAAAGATTGTAGTTGTTGTGTTCATTTCTATTGGTCTCATGTCATAGTCTACAAAGATTGTAGTTGTTGTGTTCATTTCTATTGGTCTCATGTCATAGTCTACAAAGATTGTAGTTGTGTTCATTTCTATTGGTCTCATGTCACAGTCTACAAAGATTGTAGTTGTGTTCATTTCTATTGGTCTCATGTCATAGTCTACAAAGATGGTAGTTGTTGTGTTCATTTCTATTGGTCTCATGTCACAGTCTACAAAGATTGTAGTTGTTGTGTTCATTCTATTGGTCTCATGTCATAGTCTACAAAGATTGTAGTTGTGTTCATTTCTATTGGTCTCATATCACAGTCTACAAAGATTGTAGTTGTGTTCATTTCTATTGGTCTCATGTCATAGTCTACAAAGATTGTAGTTGTTGTCTTCATTTCTATTGGTCTCATGTCATAGTCTACAAAGATTGTTGTTGTTGTGTTCATTTCTATTGGTCTCATGTCACAGTCTACAAAGATTGTAGTTGTGTTCATTTCTATTGGTCTCATGTCATATTCTACAAAGATTGTAGTTGTTGTGTTCATTTCTATTGGTCTCATGTCACAGTCTACAAAGATTGTAGTTGTGTTCATTTCTATTGGTCTCATGTCATAGTCTACAAAGATTGTAGTTGTGTTCATTTCTATTGGTCTCATGTCATAGTCTACAAAGATTGTAGTTGTGTTCATTTCTATTGGTCTCATGTCACAGTCTACAAAGATTGTAGTTGTGTTCATTTCTATTGGTCTCATGTCACAGTCTACAAAGATTGTAGTTGTGTTCATTTCTATTGGTCTCATGTCATAGTCTACAAAGATTGTAGTTGTTGTGTTCATTTCTATTGGTCTCATGTCACAGTCTACAAAGATTGTAGTTGTTGTGTTCATTTCTATTGGTCTCATGTCATAGTCTACAAAGATTGTAGTTGTTGTGTTCATTTCTATTGGTCTCATGTCATAGTCTACAAAGATTGTAGTTGTGTTCATTTCTATTGGTCTCATGTCATAGTCTACAAAGATTGTAGTTGGTGTGTTCATTTCTATTGGTCTCATGTCACAGTCTACAAAGATTGTAGTTGTGTTCATTTCTATTGGTCTCATGTCACAGTCTACAAAGATTGTAGTTGTTGTGTTCATTTCTATTGGTCTCATGTCACAGTCTACAAAGATTGTAGTTGTGTTCATTTCTATTGGTCTCATGTCATAGTCTACAAAGATTGTAGTTGTGTTCATTTCTATTGGTCTCATGTCACAGTCTACAAAGATTGTAGTTGGTGTGTTCATTTCTATTGGTCTCATGTCACAGTCTACAAAGATTGTAGTTGTTGTGTTCATTTCTATTGGTCTCATGTCATAGTCTACAATGATTGTAGTTGTTGTGTTCATTTCTATTGGTCTCATGTCACAGTCTACAAAGATTGTTGTTGTGTTCATTTCTATTGGTCTCATGTCATAGTCTACAAAGATTGTAGTTGTGTTCATTTCAGACGTCAATTATTGTTCCTGATTGATTCATTCTCATTTTTGTATGCTTGTCATGATGGGTGTGGAATTACCCCAATTTGTTGAAACCCGAATAAAGAGAAAATTTGGAATTTATTAA
>NC_088374.1:798453-803453 GCF_034508935.2 Berghia stephanieae | reverse complement strand
TTATTTTGTGGATTATAGACGCTACATTAATACTTTGTCATCTGCCATTATTACTGGCAGGTGTTTACCTTGACAGTTTTGAACAAAATAAATCACCTTGATTATTATATTCCAAACACTCGTTAATACATTGCAATCGCTCACTAAACCGTTCATTAGCAAAATATACCACATCATTTTATATATTCCAAATTCTGTATTAACACATTATAATATCTGATTGTCGTAGGCAATGTTCACCAGAAAAATTTATAGTAAAATAAATCACCTTATTGTGTTGTTTCAAGACGCTGCATTGATACATTATGACTGTTACAATATATTGTGAATGAAGACTTCACGATGATAAAGAATTGTATCATAATATATTATTGTCTCTGCCCTTGTTGACTTCTGACTCTTCCACTCTCTCTTACTGAAATGTGTGCCAGTCTAATGAACCGTTAATGATCTCTGAGTGCACATTTGACAATACTCTACAATATATGTTCATTCATAGTAGAATTGGTTTCACACAATTTAACAATAAATAGATATTAAAATTATAATAATCTCGACAAATCCTTGACACATCATACATTATAATATACTATAACATACATGTATATTCATAGTATAATTCGTTTGACATATAATAACAGTAAATAGTTTATATAAATATTTATGTTTTATCTACGTGTACCTTTGTCCATATAATTTTTCATAGATCTACTCTGCTTCTTTTCCAAATCCTCCAACAAATCAAATCTTGATGAGACTGTGGGAGGAAAATTAAAGATAGAATTTAAATGTATCTAAACTTCTCGATACTTATGTTGCAAAATCGTCAATATT
Organism: Berghia stephanieae; assembly: GCF_034508935.2. NCBI lineage: Eukaryota > Metazoa > Mollusca > Gastropoda > Nudibranchia > Aeolidiidae > Berghia > Berghia stephanieae. Next base: position 802,619 of record NC_088374.1, on the reverse strand, counting down.
TCTCTTGTTCAGATATGTTTTAGAGTCACAAAATTTGATGAAAAAATATTTGGTATTGTTACACAGAATAATGTTTTTATATAAAACTTGATAGCTCAACAACGTTATGTATAATATAACAGGTAGTTATTGAATTTAAATTCGAGTTAAAAATTCAGTCTGTGTGTTAGGTCAGTATGACATATCAATAAAATGTCTTGAAAGGCAAAGAGATCGAGAGAAAGAGAGAGTGAGAGATATATAGATAGATAGAGTTAGAGAAAGAGAGAGATAGGTAGAAAGAGAGAGAGAGAGAGAGAGAGAGAGAGAGTGAGAGAGATAGTTTTTATCCCAAAAATTGATATTAAAATATATCACCTCATTGAGTGATTTCCAGACGCTACATTTATACATTATGATTGTGTAATATTTTAAAGTAAACATCACAATGGTGAGTTAGCAGTTTGTCATTGTTGTCGTTCTCTTCCTACATCGACTTCTAACACTATCTTCTTTTGTTGTTATATTATTAGCCAGTATGATGAACATTAAATAATCTGTGAGTTTACCCTTGACCAATCAGACTCTATAACGTATTCTACAATATCTGAATATTCATATAACAATTTCACATTATATAGCATTAAATAGTTTATATAAAGATACTGTGTTATCTATGAGTGTTACCTTTGTTCATTGAATCTTTCATCGATTGACTCTGGGTCTTTTCCAAATCTTCCAACAAATCAATTCTTGACGAGACTGTGTAAAGAATATTAAAGATTTTTATTTCATGTAACCACACTTGAACTAAATGTAGGAGAATTGTGCATATTTTAAAGAGAAATAAAATAGTTGTATTATTCAAATGGTTTTATAAATAATAAAATTTGAGGGAAATTCAATTTCATATTCACAGGAATTTAGCTGAATGCAAAGTTGTTTTGCTCATCAAAGTTGTGTATCGACTTCTACGCCTCTTGTCTCATTCGGTGATTTAATAGCCAGTATGATGAACCTTAAATAATATATGATTGTACCCTTGACCAATCACACTCTACAATATATTCTAACATATATGTATATCCATAGTAGAATTTTTTCATATAATGTAGAAGTAAATCGATTGAATCTAAGTATTACCTTTGTCCATGGAATCTTTTATAGATTGATTCTGGTTCTTTTCCATTTCTTCCAACAAAACAATTCTTGACGAGACTGTGTAAAGAATATTAAAGACTATAATTTAATGTAACTCGGTTTTAATAAATAAAGATAACCGTCATATTATTTACGACACAAACCATGTTTTTCTTATTCAGATATGCCTCATAAATCACAAAAGTCGAAGAAATATATTTTCTGTATTTACAAAAATTGAGCTGTTTCTATTATAATGAGAATATACATGCGGGATGGAGATCAAATCCGAAAAGTCACATATTCTTGGGAAGAGCGGAGAAAACCCTTAGATGAGAATCAATTTCAATGGTGAAAACATAAAGCAAGTCACTTCATTCAAATACATGGGAATGTTGCACACCGAAGATGAGACCAGCACAGCAGATATGAAAGATAGAATTTGAATGGCAATGGTTGCTAGGATATAACCCAATTGAGTTCGGAGTAGACCCTACATCCCACGCGTTGCCTGGATTTTGAACACTTTGTTAGCCAATCCGGGAGCGATCCTGGTGCTACTTAAACGAAGCGCGGGAAACCAGAGGGAATTCTTGAAGGTTTCGTCCAGCTGGACAGAATACTGCCATTCCAGGGGTTCTGTTTTATATTATATTCGTCCAGTGGGTGTCAGGAGGGAGACAAGAAGGATGAAGGATAAATAGATTTGTGTCGTTCATATCTGTGTTATACATATAATTTAGTTTCAGTATGAAATGTATCGTGTTTGTAAATCTTGAAAGGCAAAGAGAGAGAGAGAGAGAGAGAGAGAGAGAGAGAGAGAGAGAGAGAGAGAGAGAGAGAGAAAGAGAGATAGAGAGAGAGAGAGGGAGAGAGAGACAGAGAGAGAGAGAGTAAGAGAGAGAGTTTGACATTCACACATGATCTGTCACTATAATATTAAATATACTTACTGTATATCTTCAAAACGCTGCATTAATGAGATAGGATTGGATAAAATGTACTTTATTTATCTATTGCTGGAAATTTACAATTGGTATTGCCATAGTTTATTACATTATAATCCCATACTATATAATTGTATAACAAAATGTATCATCTTATTTTAAAATTTCAAAAAATGCATTGATGCATTAGAATCTCTCCGTATAGCACTGTACAATAAAATAATTAATCTTATTTTATATACTTATACATTATAATATCCCACTATACCATTGTACAATAACAATATGATTTTATCTTATATACTTCAAACGCTGTGTTGGTATATTATAGTATATGATTGTTGCACCATTGTGACAATGTGACATATTGGGACATGGAATGTCAGGACCTGTGTCCAAAAAGGAAAACTAAACAACATTCTAAAAGTAATGAAATGGCTCAAAATAAATATTCTTGGCCTGGCAGAGATGAGATGGAAAGAGCTGGGAACCATGTCAAAACAAGAAAACAACACGACATCTAAGATCATATGGAGTGGTGGAACCTCTTTCCAAAAAGGAGTAGGGATGATCTTAGACCAACAATCAACCACATTTTACAAAGGGCACGTAGCAATCTCAGACATAGTTTTGCTGGTTAAGCTAAGAGGACGTGTAGTTGACACCAATATTATTCAAGTTTATGCACCAACAGAAGAGGCGACAGATGCAGATATGACAGAGTTTTACCATTCACTAGACAAAGCAAAATGAATGTGTAAATCACAAGAAGTCCTTATGGTAATGGGGGACCTAAATGCTAAGATTGGCAGAGGCAGAGATGGTGACATAATCGGACTACATGGACTCGGGGACAGAAATGAACGAGGAAACATCTGGGCAGATTGGTGTAGAACAAATAAATTAATGATTTCAAACACCCGGTTTCAACAACACCCAAGAAGAACCTGGACATGGCAATCACCAGGGGACAGAGCAAGGAACCAGATAGACTTTATAGCAGTATCATCAAGATTCAGAAATGGCATATTAAATTGCAAAACCTACCCAGGTGCCGATGTAGACAGTGACCATGTCCCAGTTGTTTGTACAGTAAGGATAAAGTTTAAAGCTATTCAGAGAACAGCTGGTAGAACAAAGAGGGATTACAGTTTATGCAAGACAATGGTATACAAACAAAAATGAGAGAAGAATTTGAAAGTGCACTCATGATACAAAGCCAAAGTGAACCTGATAATGAAAAATGTGAAAAACAATTTGATATATTCCAAAAGTGTGTCAAAGCAACTGCAGAAAAGCATTTACCAGTAGCTCAAATAAACAGCAAAAAGTAATGGATGACAAATGAAATTCTAAACCTATTTGAAGAAAGACGAAAATGCAACAAAGGGTCTGCAGAATACCAAACATTGAACAACCACATTAAATCCAATGCATCGAGGCACACGAGAACTATCTAGACTGGAAATGCTGCGAAATCGAAAGAAAATACAAACCCAACCCCCAACAAGCTCACCAAAGAATAAAAGAACTATCAGGGAAGTGGAAAAGCAAAGCAGCAGGAAGTTGTATCCAGAACAAACAAGGGGAACTGCTATTTGAAGAACAACATATAGAAAGCCGATGGGTAGAATACATAGGCGAACTGTCCAATGATCCAAATAGAAATGAACTACCACTGAAATTCAAAGAACCATTAAGCGGACCAAACATCACCAAAAGTGAAATTGAACATGCCATGGAACGAATGAGGATGGTAAAGCAACAGGCCCTGATTAAATGTCTGTAGAGGTATTAAAAGCCTAGGAGACTAGCAATTGATGAACTTCACATATTTTCAACAATATATACAACACTGGGAAAATTCCAAAGAATTTGTAATTATTTTTAAGCATTCCAAAGAAAGCGGTGCAGTCAATCAAAAATTTTTAGAACTAAAGTTTAAAAAGCAACATAACAAAATACTGTTGCGTAAATTTTCAACAGGGTAAGGAAAAAGATTGACCCCGAAACGCAGAAGAACAAAAAGGATTCCAACCTGACAGGGGACAAGGACGCAATATACCTCCTCTGTTTTTTAAGTGAAAAGCTTTCAGGTTC
>NC_088374.1:790102-798355 GCF_034508935.2 Berghia stephanieae | reverse complement strand
TATCAGTACAATACAATTGGCGACGACAATACAGTGTATGTGTGTGTGTGTGTGTATGTGAGTGTATGTGTGTATGTGTGTGTATGTATGTGTGTATGTATATGTGTATGTGTGTTTATGTGTGTATGTGTATGTGTGTGTATGTGTCTGTATGTATGTGTGTGTATGTTTGTGTATGTGTGTTTATGTATGTGTGTGTGTATGTTTGTGTATGTGTATGTATGTATGTGTGTGTGTGCGTGTGTGTATGTGTGTGTATATGTATGTGTGTGTATATGTGTGTGTATGTGTGTATGTGTGTATGTGTGTGTATGTGTGTGTATGTGTATGTACGTATGTGTGTATGTATAAATGTGTGTGTATGTGTGTTTGTGTGTGTTTGTGTGTGTATGTGTATGTATGTATGTGTGTATGTATAAATGTGTGTGTGTGTGTGTGTGTGTGTGTTGATTATTCATGTGATAGCGGGTCCCCATCCGCTGTCGCTAATCTGAATTTTAAAGTGTGTACAATTTCCAACCATACCTATTGTCGTTTCCACATACCGGGGACGATAAAGGTTACATCTCCGTGTGCCCGAGACCATTCATGCTACCTCTGCTCATAGTGAAAAGTGATCACATATTTTGAATTATCTCCCATCACGATTCGTCATTTTATTCAGTTGGACGCATGGTGTAGGATTACAACTTTCATTCATTAAAACAAAGCAGCGTGTTTACGTTTATTAAGAAATATCCAATCGTTGTCCAGCAACCAATCACGTGATCGAAGAAAACCTGAATATAGATAGTATGCGCTTGGCTAAGAAGCTCACAACATTGCAATCCGGAAGTATAACGGACCAACACACAAAACTGTGTGTATCCATGAATGTTTATAGTCAGGTTAATGCAGTTCAGTGAGCATTACTCATATACGCGGATGGCAAAAAACAAAAACAAAGACATGAGTGACGTCATCTTCGAACTATCTCTTGATATAATGAAGATGACGTCAGTGGTGTCTTTGTTATTGTTTTTTGGCATCCACGTTTATGAGTAATTCTCACTATCTTGTATTAACAAGAGTAAAAACGTTTAAAGTTACAAATAGTTTTGTGTGTGGCCGTTATATTTCCGGATGACAATCTTGTGAGCTTTTGAGCCAAGCGCTTACTACCTATAGATCGCTCCCCACTACAATTGGATTCAGTAGTCTGATGTCACGCCGCCCGGCAACGGCGGCCATCTTGGTTCTAAACAAAGAAAATTATTACTTTCTATTCTTCATCCGGGCTAGAACCTCTCATATGCCTTGTGATCAGAATGTGTAAAAGTCAAAACATTATCACATTTTTGGTTTTTTTTTTCATCTGGATACGCTTTTATGCTCGCCGGGGAAATATCTTATACGGGGTATGCATAAAACGAAATTTACGTCACTCAGCTCCATTGTTTTTGTTTTTAGACAGCCCTATTTGTGAGTAGTTCTCACTAAGCTGTATTAATCAGACTATAGATATAATGCAGTTGACGTCACTCCGGTTTTTGTTTTTGCTTTTTGCCATTCGTGTTTATGAGTGATTCTCACTAAACTGTATTATCCAGACAATAAACGTTCCAGGTTACAGACAGTTTTGTGTGTTGGTCAGTTACACTTCCGGATGGCAATGTTGTGAGATTTTATCCAATCGCACGCTATATGTAGATAGTATGCACTTGACGAAGAAGTGTAACTGACCAACACACAAAAATGTGTGTAACCATGATCGTTTATAGTCTGGTTAATGAAGTTTAGTGGGAATTACTCATAAAGGCGGATGGCAAAAAACAGTAGCAAAGGCCTGAGTGACGTCATCTCCGACCTATCTATAGAGGCGCTGAACTTCTGAAGTGACAATATATTATGTATTAATAGCAGAAGACGCGTATCGATTCGTAGCCATCGTGATGTTATAGCCTGACAATGAAACCGTAGCCATCGTGATGTTATAGCCTGACACTGAAACCGTAGCCATCGTGATGTTATAGCCTGACAATGAAACAGTAGCCATCGTGATGTTATAGCCTGACAATGAAACAGTAGCCATCGTGATGTTATAGCCTGACAAAGAAACCGTAGCCATCGTGATGTTATAGCCTGACAATGAAACAGTAGCCATCGTGATGTTATAGCCTGACAATGAAACAGTAGCCATCGTGATGTTATAGCCTGACAAAGAAACCGTAGCCATCGTGATGTTATAGCCTGACAATGAAACAGTAGCCATTGTGATGTTATAGCCTGACAATGAAACCGTAGCCATCGTGATGTTATAGCCTGACAATGAAACAGTAGCCATCGTGATGTTATAGCCTGACAATGAAACAGTAGCCATCGTGATGTTATAGCCTGACAAAGAAACCGTAGCCATCGTGATGTTATAGCCTGACAATGAAACAGTAGCCATTGTGATGTTATAGCCTGACAATGAAACCGTAGCCATCGTGATGTTATAGCCTGACAATGAAACAGTAGCCATCGTGATGTTATAGCCTGACACTAAAACAGTAGCCATCGTTATGTTATAGCCTGATACTGAAACCCTAGCCATCGTTATGTTGTAGCCTGACACTAAAACAGTAGCCATCGTTATGTTATAGCCTGATACTGAAACCATAGCCATCGTTATGTTATAGCCTGATACTGAAACCATAGCCATCGTTATGTTATAGCCTGATACTGAAACCGTAGCCATCGTTAAGTTATAGCCCGACACTGAAACCGTAGCCATCGTTATGTTATAGCCTGACACTGAAACCGTAGCCATCGTGATGTTACAGCCTGACACTAAAACAGTAGCCATCGTTATGTTATAGCCTGACACTGAAACAGTAGCCATCGTTATGTTATAGCCTGACACTGAAATCCAATAGGACTGGCAGTTTCACGTCATTATTTGGTTTTTGCACCGCCTTTTGAGTTGTCCTTAGTAGAGCTCATGGAAACAAGTCATTTCATTGGTTGAACTATTGAATACAACTCACGATTTGTTTTCATTTGTGGCCAAAGACTGGCATTTTGACGTCGTTTTTTGGTCAGTGTCAGGCTATAAGTTTACCTTTATTGAATATAGCGGTATATATAGCGTAAACAAATTTCTCTCTCTCTCTCTCTCTCTCTCTCTCTCTCTCTCTCTCTCTCTCTCTCTCTCTCTCTCTCTCTTGACATGTTTGCTTATTATAGCTATTGCTACATATGATGTGAGTATCTTGGACGGTTATTGATGCTATGAGTTTAGGTAAAATGCTCACAACATCTGCCAGTCTGAAATAACGTACCGTCACATAAAACTACGAGTAACCTTGGACGTAAAAAGTCTGATTGATATAATTTAGTGAGAACTAATTACCAAAATGGCTGCCTTAATACAATAACTAAGAGTGGAATGGTGTCTAATTGATATAATTTAGTGAGAAGTAATCACTATTGCGCGCAAGACGAAAGATAGAATAACAGACAGTAAATCGGATTGGTTCTGTCGGCCACATAGCCTCACTATTAATTAAAATGTATTTCTAATTTCACCAATTTTTGGAGTAAACACACAGTTCTTGTATCAAACCAATTGTAAATTTGACGCTAATCACAAATCCTACGTGAAAACAGCGAACATATGAAAAACAATTGTCCCCTGCCACGCCCCCGATCGCCGATCGCCTCAAAAAATATCTCCCCGTTTGTGGGTAAAAATCGTCTGCGATAAACGCAGAAATCGGGTCACAGCGACCCAGCAGTGCCTACCCCGCGATGAGATCTGTGCGTCTATGAGCCCTCGAATGAGGAAGGCCCAAGACCGTGATGAGTGACGTCCATTGAATTTTTAAATCAGTAGACAATGGTGGCGTCCAATCGTCAAGTCTGCATCCCGAGAGTACACCCCCCCCCCCCCGCGCCCCGCTCGCGACCACAAACCGGTCATGGGATAGAGTGAGACAAAGAGAGAGCGAGAGAGAGAGAGAGAGAGAGAGAGAGAGGAGAGAGAGAGAGAGAGAGAGAGAGAGAGAGAGAGACAGAGAGAGGGAATACAAAATTGATAGTATGCGCTTTGCTAAGATGCTCATAACATTGCCATCCGGAATTAGAACGGACTAAAACACAAAACTGTGTGTATCCATGAACGTTTATAGTCGGGTTAACACAGTTCAGTGAGCATTACTCATAAACGCTGGTGGCAAAAAACAATAACAAAGACCTGAGTGACGTCATCTTCGAACTATCAATAGACCTTGATGAATAGGAGACAGCGTGCGGGGAATTCAATAAAGGATTTTTGGTTACACACATCGTTTTAATTGTGTGTACCCAAGACTAAATTCATAGGTGTTCCTTCCGTTTGTGTGTGTGTGTGTGTGTGTGTGTGTGTGTGTGTTTGTGTGTGTGTGGGTGGGTGTGTGAGTTTTGTGTTATAGGTATTATCAGGAATTTGTGTAATGTGGGTGGGTTTATATGTATGTATGTTATGTATGTATGTATGTATGTATGTATGTATGTATGTATGTTGTATGTATGTATGTATGTATGTATGTATTAGGTATGTATGTAATGTATGTTGTATGTATGTATGTATGTATGTATGTATGTCATGTATGTATGTATGTATGTATGTATGTAAGTATGTATGTATTATGTATGTATGTCGAGTAAGTCAGAAAGTACAGAATAGTATGTATGTAAGGTATGTAAGTAGTATGTTATTGTAATTTATGTCTGTAGTATGTATGTATGTATGATGTATGTTGTTGTATGTTGGATGTATGTATGAATGTATGATAAGTATGTATGTTGTATGTATGTATGAATGTTGTTATGTTCTGTTGTATGTCTGTATTTCGGTAAGTATGTAGTATGTATGTCTGTTGTATGATGTATGTTAAGTATGTAATGTATGCTATGTATGAATTTATGTTTGTAGTATGTACTTTAATACCATTCAGAACTTAATGAACACCGTAATTGTAAGTATGACGAAAGAATGACATACAGGACTGTGACAGTTGTCTGATTCTGTCAAGTCTGTAGATGTATTGTATGTATGTATGTCTGTATGTAAGTATTTATGTTGTATTATGTATGACTTTAAGTCAGTTCTGACAGATTCTGTCTAATAAGTCTGATGAAATTCATTAATAATGAATGGATGATGTAAGTTTGTAGAATGTATGTATGTATGTAGGAATGTATGGATGTACTGTATGTCGTATTTAAGTATGGTCTTTAAGTATGTATGGTATGTATGTATTTTATGGGTATGAATGTATGTATGTATGTATGTATGTATGTATGTATGAATGATATGTAAGTAGTCAGACTGAATGTTGTATGAAGTATGTATCGTCTTTCGTCAGTATGTATGTCTGTAAGTATGAATGTATGACATGTCATCTACTTTCTTTCTGTATTTATGTTGTCTGTATGGTATGTTGTTGTATGACAGATATGACAGAACTTACTGTCTGTCTGTCTTGTTCTGTCTGTCTTACTGACAGTTGTTCTGTCTGTATGTATGGTATGGTATGTATGTATGTAAGTATGTATGTTGTTGTATGTTGAATGTTGTATGTATGGTCTGATATGTCTTGTATGACTGAATTGAATTTATGTAAGAATGTCTTCAGTCTGAATGTCTATGTAGTATGTATGAATGTATTACATGAACTGTCTGTCTGTCAGTATTTATGTATGTATGTTATGTATGTCTGTCTGTTGTCTGTCTGAATATTATGAATGTATGTCAGATGTCAGTATGTCAGTCTTACAGACAGAAAGATCTGACTGTATGTATGTAAGTCAGACTGACAGATGTCTGACAGTATGTCTGTAAGATGTATGTATGATGTATGAATGTATGTCTGAATGTCATGTATGTAAGTAAGAATAGTATGTATGTAAGTGTATGTATGTCATGTATGTCTGTATGAAAGTCTTTATGAATGTTGTAGTATGTATGTCAGTCTGTATGTATTTATGTAAGTCATGTATGACAGTGTTGACTGAAGTAAGTATGTAATGTATGTAGTATGTTTAGAGCTGAATAGTATGAGTATGTTTGTATGTATGTATGTATGTCTTTATGTAATTTAAGTGTAAGTAGTCTTTATGGAAGTAAGTCAGTATGTACTGTATGTAAGTTGTATAATGAATTAATGTAGTCTGTATGTTAATTGAGACTTTCTGTGGTATTGTTCTGTAAGTCAGTATGTATGTAAGAAATTAGTAAGTAAGTATTCTGGAAGACAGTATGTCTGTCTATCTGTAGACTGTAAGTATGTAGTATGTCCTGTATGTCTGTCTTTAAGATCAAGACTGTAATCACACTATCTGATATTGACTTTATTTATGATAAGTCTTTCTGACTTTCTGTCAGACGACATTCTGACTGTTCAAGCTGTCTGTAGAATTTAAGGACAGAAGTACAGACAGACTTTACAGAAACAGTTTACTGAAAGACTGAATATCTCTTCAGGTAATTAAGAAAGTTGAATTCTCTCCCTTTATGAATGTCTTGTCTGTCTGAATGTCCAAAATGTCTTAATACTTTATGTCATCTAGAATGTCTGTCTGTATGTATGTATGGAATACTGTATGTAAGACTGAAAGAATGTAAGAGTATGACTGTCTGTATGTCTGTTGTTATTTATCACTGTCTGATGTAGTCATAATTAACGCAGTCTGTATGACAGTCATCATTCATACTTTATTACTTACAGTATGTCAGATGTTAATGTCTGAATGTATGTATGATAGTAGACAGTAAGACAGTCTGTTGACAGTCGTCTGTCATAATGACATTAAGACTGTCTGTCTGAATGACATTCATGTCTTTCTGACAGATGTCAGTCATAAAGTACAGTCAGAATTTCATGACTGACTAATTCTGTAATTCATAATGGTATTCTAGTCGACTGTATGTATGTTGTAAAGTACGTACATGTAAGTCTGTATATTAAGTATGTTTTTATGGACCAGTCTGTCAATTCTGATGTAATTCTGGTCTGTAAGTAATGTCTTACTGCTCAGGTCTCGTACAGTAGCTGACTGTATGGTAAGTCATTCAAGCAGTATGTAAGTAAAGTCTGTCTGCGAAATACTTATGTATGTCTGTTTTATGTCAGACACGATGAATTGAAGTGTGACTGTATTTCATTTATGTCTGTATCTCTTACTGACTGACATTCATAAGTCTGATTTCTTTAAAGACAGTCATTATATGACAGTTCTTTATGTCTGATAATAATTGATGTGCAGACGGTATGTCAGTATATCATTTCTTAATTCTGTAAGATTACATTTCTGACTGACTGAATGTCTGTCTGTTCAGTCAGTATGTCAGACGTATGTATGTATGTATGTAAGTCAGTCTGTACTGACAGTCTGAAAGACAGTCAGACATACAGAAAGACAGACAGTCATCATAATACAGACCTTTCATGACTTACATATCATAATTCATTAAGACATACAGACTTAAATGACTGAAAGACAGACTTACAGACTTTACAGACTTGACAGACATAAGCATAAATTTCAGAAGCAGACTTACATACTGTCATAATCTTACATACATAATACATACATACAAACCTTTACATACATAAGACTTCTTACAACATTCTTACAGAAGACATACATTCTTACAGACATACTTTACTTATCATCAATACAAAACCCATACAACCACATACACAACAGAACATAATACTTATACGACCTACTACATATACTTAAATACTTACATACATACACACTTAAAAACCATAATACATAATACTACAGTCATACAGCTAGTTCATACAGACAGACATTCATGACATGATACAGTCTCAGACTACTGACATAATGTCTGACATTCATTACCATACTTACTTAAATAAATAACATAAATCACATACATACAATACTGACATTATACATAATACATACATACATACATACAGACATAATACATGACATACATAACATACTTAAATACATAATACATAAATACATACATTCATACATACAGACATAATAATACATACATAATACATACATTTACATACATTACATAAATACATAATACATACATACATACTACATACTACTTAATCATTCATACATACATACATACATACATACATACATTCATACATACATACAATACATACATACATTACATACATACATACTACATACAATACATACTACATACATACATACATACATAACCTACATACATACATACATACATAC
>NC_088374.1:771570-779070 GCF_034508935.2 Berghia stephanieae | reverse complement strand
CAACGCCGACAATTCATATTTTTGGAAAATTTAGCATTAATTTTGGCTATTTAGCATCTGGTTCATCCCGACTTAATACCGTTTTGACACGATGGGTCACACACACACACACACACACACACATACATATATATTATATACCAGAATGGCTTCATCGTAACACAGGTGACAATTTTCCCATGCCTGGTGAGAAAAGGGTTAGACTTAAAGAGTGTAGCAGCCACCAATTATACACACTCGCTACAACCAGCAGCATGGTTCTAAACAAAGAAAATCGGTACTTTTTATTCTTCATTCATGCTGGCTAGAACTTTTTCATATTCATGTGATAAGAATGTATAAAAGTCAAAACATGGTCAGATTTGTAATGTTTTTCTCCTCTGGATACGCTTTTATGCTCGTCGGAGAAGTATTTCATAAGGGCGTCCGCCATTTTTCTAATTGTTAAGAACCAGTTTCTAAGTTACCATGAGTCATAACAGGGGGAAGTGATGTCACGACTGTTGAAGCCTATTAGAAATATTGTCATAAATACAGCTAAACACTCTTGTAGGGACAGCGTGGCTCAGTTGTACGGTCTTTGCTTCGTACCCGAAAGGTCCCGAGTTCGATCACCCGCCGCTGCGCTGTGTGGCCTTGCTTAGCAAGTCACCTCTCCTTAACTCAATTTGCGGCGGTTGCACTGGGTGATTCCAGTCATCGCTTGGACTAGACCCTGGAGACAAACTTCCCCCTATGGCATGAATCTTCTTCTTCTTCTTCTCGGTTCCATGCCTGGTCCAGGCTTCGGATACTGCATGAATTATCTCTCTCCACTCCTCCCTGTCTCTTGCTTTTTCAAACAGCTCTTGGATTGTTAGGTTGGTGAAGCCCTTCAGTTGGTCTATGAGTGTTTTTCTTTGTCTCCCCGGGCGCGTTTACCAGGTATTTTTCCACAACTTGCCAGGTATTCATTTTTATCTTTCCTTACTATGTGTCCGAAAAAGGATAGTTGTCGGTCCGCTAATTAAGGGCATTAGTTTCCTTTGTTGGTATGTTTGTTTTAGCACTTCTTCGTTCGTTTTGTGTGCAGTATACGATATTCTCTGCATCCTTCTCAAGCACCACATTTCAAAATCTTCAATGTTCTTTTGTGTTTCTGCATTTGTAGTCCAGCTTTCGCATCCGTATAACAAGATTGGCCACACGTAGCACTTCAAGACTCGGAATCTAATCCCGAACGACATCTGTTTGTTTTTCAAAATGTTTCCCAGGTCCATGAATAAAGAGAATATTATTTTTATGTATTTTTATTTGGCTCCTTTCCCCAGCACACACCAAAATGTCCTCCACTATTTGTCCTACAATGAGCTTTTATATAGCGCAATATCCACTAAACGTGCTCTAAGCGCTTTACAAGAGGTCCCTGGCCAATAGCAAAATGGTAGCATGAGGAGCTTTCGGAAGGCCGTCCGTTGTGAAACCGTTCAGTAATCGATCGCGTACGTTTTATCTGGGGATTAAAATTCAATTCCCTTCAATAGGCTTCAACAGCCGTGACGTCACTTCCTTCGTAATGACGCATGGTAACTTAGTAACTGGCTCTAAACTACGGGAACAATGGCGGACGCCCTTATGAAATATTTCTCAGACAAGCATAAAAGTGTATCGAGAGGGAAAAAACCCATAAATCTGATCATGTTTTGACTTTTACATATTCTGATCACACGACACATGAATAATTCTAGCCAGCATGAAGATTAAAAAGTAACAATTTTCTTTGTTTAGAACCAAGATGGCCGACGTTGCTGGGCGACGTGACATCAGACTATTGAATCCCATTGTAACGATGGTTATTCTTAAAAGGTGAATACTTTTCACTATGAGGGTCATGTTGAGCACACCGTGCAATGTGACCCATGACCTCGAGCACAAGGAAGGGTAATATGGATCAGGCCCGTTGTTGCAGTGAAATTTGATTGCTTGAGTTACTTTCTTCTTTTAGGTGAACACAATGCATCAATACACAATATATATATATATATATATATATATATATATATATATATATATATATATATATATATATATATATATATATGATATGTGTTTTGATACAAATATGTACGAAAAGTGCTGTACAATGTAGAATATGATGACGAATTAATATTTTAAAATATTTACCACAATGTTTAAGACAGTCTACATTAATGTTTCAGGCTTAATTCGCCATCGTCAACAAAACAACTCAGTCCTGACGATGGCGAATTAAGCCTGAAACATTAATGTAGACTGTCTCAAACATTGTGGTAAATATTTAAAAAAAATAAAATATATACATATATATAATATATATATATTATAATATATATATATATATATATATATATATATATATATATATATATATATTATATATATATATTATACCCTCTGCAAGTAGCCCTACAATAATAGTTCTTAAAGACACATCTGTTACTGATTTAAGAACTATAAAATGAATGGGTTTGTTTCAGTCATGTCTCTGTTGATTGGTGTGGGAAGGTTTTATTCACCAGTTGCACTACTTGTACATTGTGAATATTGAGAATAATGTCTGAATATCTGTTAATTCCTAGGAGGTGCCACTATTATTTTCTCTATCTTGGAGTATGTTTGAGTACTCCCTCCCCCACCACCCCCACCCCCTCTTCTTATTTTCCCCAGTCAAACTTGCCTTTGTGGAATGCTATCTGTACTAACTATTGATGTTATATCGTTGTTGTCAGTGGTATGAATTAGGTGTAGTGTGAATGTGATGCAGTTCTCTTTATACGTTTGTATGTGTGTATATTTGCAGGATGTATGTGTGTATGTATGTGTGTGTGTGTGTGTGTGCGTGTGTGAGAGAGAGATAGAGAGAGAGAGAGAGAGAGAGAGAGAGAGGGGGGGGATGCCTTTTTCTACCATATTCATTGATTGTATTATCTACGCCACTGTGATGGTGCTCTTTGTTGTAATGACGATGGTTTTGTTTCTATTTGTAATAGTAAAGTAAAACCTACACACACAATATATTGCTTTATATGTTCTTTAGGAGTGTGTTAAATTGTTTAATCCACTTATCTCCATATCTTTTAAATACAATACAAAATACAAATGGAGAGAACATACCAGATGTCCAGCCCATTACATTTATGACCATTAAAAACGGAGTTAAAATGTGTTGAATCAGAAAATGAATGTTTTACTGTGTGTAATAATATTAAGACTTTTAAAGATTTGATTTTTTTTTATTGTCCGCACAACAACAAAAATATTTTGAAATAGTAGGGATTTTAAATTGTTTGTAAATACCTTCAGAATAATCACAATAAAACGAGAAAAAAGAACCAACATAACAAGTGAAAGTAGTACTGTCTGTTCCATGAGTTAATATTATTGTAATGTAAGTGGTCATCTAGATATGGTGTTGTATTATTATCGATTTCCAGGATCGATGGCAGACTGTCGTGGTGAATGGTGTTCAGTCAGAACCAGTTTTACTAAATTTTGGAGTGCCACAAGGCTCTGTTCTTGGCCCTGTCGTTTTTACTGTATATATGCAGCCCCTTTCTAGTGTGATATCCAGATTCAATCTGAGTTATCATTTTTATGATGATGATACGCAAATATATGATGCAGCACCCCTTAGTAATTTACAGTTCTTAATACAACGAATTACGAGCTGTTTTAATGGGATTAAATCTTGGATGTACCACAATAAGTTAAAATTAAATGAAAGTAAAACTGAGATTTTAATGTGTGGAAGGCCGGGTATCCTTAAACAGGCAAATAAATCACCTATTACTCTCGGAAATAGCACAATAGAATTTTCAAATAAAGCAAAAAACATTGGCGTCATCATTGATAAAGATCTTTCCATGACAAGCCACGTGAATAACACCATACAATCTATGTACATAGAAATGAAAAAACAAACAAAATTCGTAATTTAATACCGAAGCATATAGCAGAACTTTTAATTAATTCCCTTGTTTTATCTAAATTGGTCTATTGTAACTCCCTTTGGGATAATTTAGCTAAAGACAAAATTAGCAAACTTCAGGTTGCTCAAAATAACGCAGCCAGGCTCATTGTACGCAATAACAAAAAATACCCGTCAGCAACTCTTCTTCTCCCTGAGTTACATTGGCTTCCTGTGGAAAAAAGAGTTGCCTATAAGACGTGTACTGTTGTCTACAAATCCCTGATCACGAACAGTCCCTCCTATATAAAAGACTATATATATTAAAGTCCTTCTAAACATATATGTCCCCAATAGAAACTTGAGGTCAAGCAATGACCAATCAATCCTTGTCAAACCTAAGCCATTGCGTAAAATAGGTGAACAGTCTTTTCAATTTTTGGCCCCCCATTTTTGGAACTCTCTCCCATCACACGGGAGATGCTCGGATTCGTTGACAACGTTCAAATCTCGCCTAAAGTTTTATCTTTTTACGTCATAATGTTGCAATATTATTTTCATATTTTGTTGTTGTTAAATTGAATTCGTATCACTTTTCCTTCACACTTGTCTCACTGTAATATGTTTTGTTTTATATCACTGTAACGCGCTTAGAGCCTGTGACACGGGTAAAGCGTATATAAATGCCATTTATTATTATTATTATTATTATTATTATTATTATTATTATTATTATTATTATTATTATTATTATTATTATTATTATTATTATTATTATATTGCATCACGAAAATGCAATACTTTGCGTCGTATCCCTCAAAAAGGGGAATCCCCGTCCAGGTAGCCACTTTTGCAGCATACAGCTGCTGTTGTCAGGCACTTGCTGGGTTCCAGCAGTAAAACTAAGTGATCCGATTTTATGAAGAAATAAACAGCAGTGAGATAGGTCCATAGATTGCTAGATAGATAGATAGTTAGATAGTCGAAGATGACGTCACTCAGGTCTGTATTATTGATTTTTGCCATCCGTGTTTATGAGGAATAGCCATTTAGATAACCACGCCTCTCGGACAGTGGTTCATCTTGTAAAGAATTGGCAGTGCTGGGTAGTTACAGCAAATTACAATAGGCCCATAACTGGGGTTCAGATGTCAGACCTTCATGTATGTGCACGTCGCATTAGAACAATCTAGAATACAAATCAAACAAAGCAATGCATGGCTCACACATCAGTTTTATTTACACAAGAGACAACACACAGTTTGAAATTCACATTATCATTGTGTAACCCGTCTTGCTCAGGCAATGTTTATTAGGCCATGAATATGATCAGAAGGCTGAGTTATATAGAGAGAAACTAAGTATTACAGATGAACGAGGTGGAAGAAGAAGAAGTAGTAGTAGTAGTAGTAGTAGTAGTAGTAGTAGTAGTAGTAGTAGTAGTAGTAGTAGTAGTAGTAGTAGTAGTAGTAGTAGTAATATTAGTAACGGTGGTAGTGGTAGAATTTAGAAAGATGAAGAAAAATGAGCAACCAAGCAATATAGATATTCTAAAAGGCAAAAGTTGTGTTTGGTATTCACTCACGCCGCCATCTTCTATCTCACACAAATACAAATCAATTTTTTATGTTTCTAAGGTTTTTTTTTAATCAAAGGGTTTTATTAATATGGCGCCTGTGCTCGTTGGCTTTATCTACTAAAAGCCTGATACTAACAATTCCCACCCCTCTCCTCTTCCCCCTCCCCCTACAAACAATCGTCTTTAAACAAGACGAATATGACATAAAAAAGGGAATTGTGGGTGTCTTCAGTAACCTAGCGAAGCACGTCTAACGACAACTCATTTTTACTTTTACTTTCGTTTTTTGATCATCGTCGTCATCTTCTTCTTTTTGTGACGTAGTAGACAATTTTGGCTTGAGGAGGGGGTGAGGAGGGGGGCGGGGGCGGGTTCAATATCAGATTTTTAGTCGACAAAGCTCACGACGCAAGCGCGTGTGTTATCATTCTTGATTACTGTTATTAATTGTTATGAACTATTATTCATATTGGAATATAAATAGATCGTGGGAGCGAGGGAATGGGTTTTAGTATTGGACTGAACGTGAAGGAAATTACAAGGTTTTATCATTATTTATAAATTTACTTTTGTTTTTAACTATCGTTTGAATATGTGTCTCAACGCCTGAAAACGGTGTTAATGTCTGGGCCTTCTGCCAAGACTTGGAAATTGAATTTATTTATAGATACAAATCTTTGATTCAAACCCGAAAGGTACCGAGTTCGAATACAGACTGCATTGTATAAATATACATATATTCCCCGCCATCCCGACTTATCACCGTTGACCGACACTGAGTCACATATTACCATTTATATCGAACAAATGAATAAAGAACATCAAATGAAAGCTTCCTGGAAACATTCTTTGAGCATCATGGGTAGAACTTAATGTTTATAGGGGGCCGTCTTGAACTAACCAAGGATTTGGTTCGAGTCCCGTTCCGGGATCATCTCTTCCTCTCAACAAATCTATTTTTAAAAATTGCGCGTAGAATTATGATTTGATGGTGTCTTTGGAGTTAGCGGTAAAAAAAAAAAAGAAATGTTTGCGCATTTTCACTATAAAACAAAAGTGAAAGTTGAAAGTGCGCAAACTGGGAGACGCGAGAATCGAGAAGAATCGTGATCGAATTATGCCAGTCGTTGAATAACAATAATAATAATAATAATAATAATAATAATAATAATAATAATAATAATAATAATAATAATAATAATAATAATAATAATAATAATAATAATAATAATAATAATAATAATAATAATAATCTCACTAAGGGCAATAACTCCATGAATAGACCATTACATGCTGAGCATTGAATTATCTCCCATGAGACAAAGATTGCCTTTGACTTCGAGATGCCCAAGGTTTTCTGAAATTGGAGACAAAAGTTCCGTAACTCTACGAGTCTTTCATAACAGTTGACATCTCAAATGATGACAACAGTCCGCCGAGTTGTCAACTAAAATTATGTTTTAAAATCCTTAGTTTACAAGGGCGAATATGAAAAAGCCACTATAAATAGCTTTTCAAATCAAAAATTTGCCATCGCCATTATGATCCACAATTGCTTCAACGTCCTGAATATAGGATCTAAGGAAATAAATTTTCCTTCTCAACAAGATCTATTGAGTCAAAGATGCGAAACCAGTTCTGGAACTGGAACCAAAAATTCGTAATTTATACGGTTTTATTGTTAATGTCTGAATCAGTGGAGAGTGTCTACCTGTTACTGGTGTAGAAAAAAGGGAGGGGGGAAGTGGATGGGGCCGGGGGGGTGGGGGGGGGGGGTTGGGGAGAGTTCCTCTAGATGCGACACTAATACGATTCTTTGTTTTGATCTGCGAAGCTTCCTTTTGGATTCTTTATTTATTCCATATAAATTACATCAGATGAAATAATTGACAATTGATTAAGAACAGTTGATATTGTTGTTGTTGTTGTTTATCCGTCTAGATTGCCGAAAAGGAAATTTCCCTTGGCAGCTTCGTCGTTCGTTGTCAGATATTCC
>NC_088374.1:743532-763970 GCF_034508935.2 Berghia stephanieae | reverse complement strand
TACTACTACTACTACTATACTACTACTACTACTACCTAATTTACAACTACTTACTACTATACTACTATACTACTACTATACTACTACTACTACTACTACTTACACTACTACTACTACTACTATACTACTACTACTATCTACTACTACTAACTACTACTACTACTACTACTACTACTTACTACTACTACTACTACTACTCTACTACTACTACTACTACTACTCTACTACCTACTACTACTACACACTCAACTACTACTACTACTACTTACTACTACTACTACTACTACTAACTATACTACCTAAACTACTATACTACTACTACTACTATACTACTAACTACTACTAACTACTATACTACTAACTACTACTATACTACTACTAACTACTACTACTACACTACTACTACTACTACTACTAAACTATAACTACTACTACTACTACTACTACTATACTACTTAAACTACTACTACTACTACTATACTACTACTACTACTAACTACTACTACTACTACTACTAACTACATTACTACTACTACTACTACTACAACTAACTACTACTACTACTACTATACTATACTACTCACTACTACTAACTACTACTACTACTACTACTACTACTACTATACTACTACTACACTACTACTACTATACTACTACTAACATACTACTACTACTACTACTACTACTATACTACTACTACATACTACACTACTATACTATACACTATACACTACTATAAACTACTACTACTACACTACACTACAACTACATACTACTAACACCTACAAACATACACAACTACTACTACTATACACTATTACACACTATACTACTAAATACTACTACACTAACTACACTACACTACTACTACCAACTACTACTATACTACTCTACTACTACACTACTAATACTACTACTATATACTACACTACTACTACTATACTACTACACTACTACTCTACTACAACACAAACTACACACTAACTACTACACACTACACTACTACTATACTACTACTACTACTACACACTACTATATACTAACACACTATACTACTAAACTACTACTACAACTACTTACTACTACTCACTATACACTACTACTACTACTACTACTACAACTACACTACTACACACTACTATAACACTACTACAACTACTACAACTCTACTACTACTACTACTACTACACTCAACACAACTACTACTACTACTACTACTACTACTAACAACTACTACTACTACTACTACATACACATATACTACACATACTATACACTATACATACTACTAACTACACTACTACTACTAACCTACACTACACTACACACTCTAAACTACATACTACTACATAACTACTACTACTATACTACACTACTACTACTACTACTACTACACTCACACTACTACTACTACTACACTACTACTACTACCTCACTACAAACTACTACTACTACTCTACTACTACTATACTACACTACACACTAACTACACTACTCCAATACTACAACTAATACTACACTACTAACTACTACACTACTAACTTACATACTACTACTAACTACTTACTACACACTAATACTACAATACTACTACTACTACTACTACTATACTACACTACTACACACTACACTACTACTACTACTACTACTCTACTACTACTCACCTAACTACTACTACTACTACTACTACTACTACTACTACCTAACACTACTATACTACTACTACAACTACTACTACACTACACTACACTACTACTACTACACAACTATACTACTACTACTACTACTACTACTACTACTACTACTTACTACTACTCACTACTACTACACTACTATACTATACATACAACTACTATACTACTATTTACTACTACTACTACTACACTACTCTACAACTCTAATCTACTACTACTACTACTACTACTAACTACTAACACTACACTACTACTACTACTACACTACTTAACTATACACTACTACTACTATATACTACTACTACTAACACTACTACACTACTACCACTACTACTACTACTACTACTACTACTACACTACTACTACTATACTACTACTACTACACTACACACTACTACTACTACAACTACTACTACTACTACTACTACTACATACTACTACACTACTCACATACTACTACTACTACTACTACTACTACTACTACTACTACTATACTACTACTACACTACACTACTACTACACTTTACTACACACTACTACTCTACTAACTACTACTACACTAACTAACTCACTACTACTACTACTACTACTACACTACTACTACTACAACTATACTACTACTACATACTACTACTACTACTACTATCTACTACTATACTACTACACTACTACTACTACTACTACTACTACACTTACTACTACTACTACACTACTACTAACACTACTACTACTACTACAACTACTACTACTACATACTACTACTCTACAAACTACTACTATACTACTACTCACTCTACTACTACTACTACTACTACTACACTACTACTACTACTATACTACCTACTACTACTAACTACTACTACACTACAACTACTACTACTACTACTACACTACTACTACTATACTATACAATACTACTACTACTACACTACTACTACAACTACTACTACTACTACTACTACACTATACATACTACACTACTACTAACTACAACTACTACTACACTAACTACTACTACTACTACTACTACTACTACTACTACTACTACACTACTACTACTACTACTAACTACTACTACTACTACACTACTACACTACTACTACTACTACTACTACTACTACTACTACTACTACACACTACCTACTAACTACCTACTACTACTACTACTACTACACTACTACTACTACTCACTACTACACTAACTACTACTACTACTACTACTACTACTACTACTACTACTAACTACTACTACTACTACTACTACATACTACTACAACTACTACTACTACTATACACTACTACTACTACTACTAACTACTAACTACTACTACTACACTACTAACTAACACTAACTACTCTACACACACTACACTACTACTACTACTACTACTACTATACTACCACTACTACACTACTACTACAACTACTACTAACTACTACTTACATACTACACTACTACTATTACTACTACTACTACTACTACTACTACTATACTACTAACTACTAATACTATACTAAACTACTACTATACTAACACTACTACTAACTATTACATACTACTATATCACTACTATAACTACTACTACTATACTACTACACACTACTATCCACTACTACTACACTACCACTACATACTACACTACTCTATACTACAACTAAAATACTACTACTACTACTACACCACTACACTACTACTACTACAACTACTACTTACTATACAACTACTACTACTACTACTACACTACTACTAACTACTACTACTATACTATTACCACACTATACACTACTATACTACAACTACTACTACACTACTACTACTACTACTACTACTACCACTACTACTACTACTACTACTACTACTACACTACTACTACTACTATACACTACTACTACTACTACTACTACTACAACTACTACTACACTATACTAACTACTACTACTACTACTACTACTACACTACTACTATACACTACCTACTACTACTACTACTACTACTACTACTACTACTACTACTACTACTACTACTACTACTACTACTACTACTACTACTACTACTACTACTACTACTATACTACTACACTACTACTACTACTACTACAACTACTACATACTACTACTACTACTATACTACTACTACACATACTACACTACTACTACTACTACTACACTACTACTACTATCTACACTACAACTACTACTACTACTACTACTACACACTACTACTACTACTACTACTATATACTATACTACTACACTACTACACTACTAACTACTACTACTACCTACTACTAACTCACTCCACTACTACTACTACTACTACTACTACTACTACTACTACTACTACTACTACTACTATTACACTACTACTACTACTACACTACTACTACTACTACTACTACTACTACTACTCACGTCTAAGGCCTACTACTACTACTACTACTACTACTACTACTACTACTACTACTACTACTACTACTACTACTACTACTACTCACGTCTAAGGCCTCGTCAAAATCACATTTCTCAATGACTCCGTCCTTGTTCGTATCTGAAAAGATCAAAAACAAACAAAAAAATCAAAAAAAAAAAAAAGTGAAAAAAAAAAAAGACTGGGATCGATCTAGTTCCCTTTGCATGTGAAATGAATGCTCTACCAACTGAGCTATCGACCACCCCGAAGATACTGATAAGTGGTCACTAGATCTTATCGATGCCACGATGAACGTTCAAGTTTACACACCGTTATTTTTTTTGTGTTGTAGGAATGTCAAATTTGTCTGGCGGATGCTGTGAGTATTTTACCCGCATAGCATCATAATGGGGGGGGGGCATTAACTGCAAATTCCAAACCGTTTAAAAATCGATATCACAGAAACAAGAAACCAACCGGAAGTAACCAAAGACCAACAGAACGTTTTTGTTTCCAGGACATTACAACGGTAAAACAGACAAGATTTGAAAAGTCACAAAAGAAGTGATGTTGGAAGTCTATTTCTAAATATAGAGATAGATTGCTAGATAGGTAGATAGAGATTTTGATATATAAAACAACACTGAACTCTCGAAAGAATAAAACATTCTACGGATAAATGCCGACTGATGAAATGGAGGACATAGAAACGATTGTGTCGGCAACAAATACGTGGGTGAATTTATTTATTTTTATATGTTCTAACCTAATTGTAATTAGCGAGGGTTCTGGTACGTGCAAGAACCCACCAACATTCATATATATATATATATATATATATATATATATATATATATATATATATATATGTATATGTGCGGCTATGAGGTCTATTGGTATGACACTCGCTTTCGTATCTGAAGGTCCTGGGTTCGAGCCTCTCGCTCGGCGCATAGTTGAGTCCTTGGAAATGGCTCTTTACTCACTTGCTCTCACCGTACTCATGTGTAAAATGAGTGCCTGGCCGATAACAGCGATGTCTTTGTCCGAAAAATGTTAATATCGCCTAAGAGGCGGCATGTCCCGTCCTATATTTTAAATGTTGCTGTTGACCAGGGACCCCTTGTAAAGCGCTTTGAGCACATTTAGTGGATATTGCGCTATATAAAGCAACATTTTAAGTTTTTCAATTTTTTAATAATAGATAGATAGATTGAAAGCTGGATAGAAACATAGACAGATAATATATATATATATATATATATATATATATATATATATATATATATAATATTATATATAGATTGATTGATAGATTGATAGATAGATGGATAGATCCATAGATAGATGGATACATAGATAGATAGATAGATATATAAATAGATAGATAGATAGATAGAAGGATAGATAGATAGATAGATTCATGGATAGATAGATAGATAGATAGATAGATAGATAGATAGATAGATAGATAGATATATAAATAGATAGATAGATAGATAGATAGAAGGATAGATAGATAGATAGATAGATAAATAGATAGAGAGATAGATAGATAGATGGATTCATGGATAGATAGATAGATAGATAGATAGATAGATAGATAGATAAATAGATAGATAGATGGATACATAGATAGAAAGATAGCTAGGTAGATAGATAGATCCATAGATAGATGGATACATAGATAGATAGATAGATAGATAGATAGATAGATAGATAGATAGATAGATAGATAGATAGATTGATGGAGAAATGGATGAATGAATGACATAGATGTAGAAAAAAGGTCAGGTCTGAGAGGGGTCAGTCATTTTGTCAACACTACCGATAGAAGCATCACGTTTAATCTCGATATTGCGAAAGATAAACAAAGCATTACGCAACAGATATCAAGTTACAGAAGAAAATAACAAGTCTATGTCGCAATGTATTGACGATATATTACAGTTTTTACAGCATCATAATTCCTGATGTTTATACTGTAAAATTGTTAAATATAACAACAAACAAAAGTGATTATTTCCGACGTGGACTTTTTTGTAGACACGTAGGCGGGGTTACGTCTAACATTAAAAAATAAGAGAAAATAATGATATTTTACAAGAGGCAATATCCACGAAACGTGCTCAAAGCGCTTTACAAACTGTACCAAGCCAACCACAACACATAACGTGTCGGACGAGACGTGACCCCTGTAAGGAGATATTACATTTCTTTTTCATAACAAAGACAACGGTATTAATGGCGAGGTACTCATTTTACTCCTGAGCACGGTGAGAGAATGTGTGCAAAGAGCAATTTTCAATAACTGAACTATGCGCCGCACAGAGATGATCCCTTCCAAGTCCGAAGGCGAGTGTCTGACCAGTGGACCACATAGCCACACATCTATATTATTGTTATAACTTTGAAGTAGTCCTTCAGAGCCATTCGACCTATGGAGTTTATCCCGGTTTCCCTAGCATGAAACGGACAATAGCAATTGCTTGCTATCTTTTGGATAGGTCGCCAGTCTGTCGCAGAGTACTTTCCGCCGGGTGTAACAGACCCAGCTCCAGCGAGGAGGGAGGGTGAGGGGGGGTCAGAAACTTTCTCGACTGCATCAGGAATCGATCCCGGGCCGTTTGCGCATGAAGCGAGTGCTCTACCAACTGAGCTATCGGGACAGCCCGTAGCCATCGTTATATTATAGCCTGATACTAGAACCGTAGCCATCGTTATGTTATAGCCTGATACTAGAACCGTAGCCATCGTTAAGTTATAGCCTGATAATGAACGTAGCAATCGTTATGTTATAGCCTGACACTAGAATCGTAGCCATCGTTATGTTATAGCCTGATACTAGAACCGTAGCCATCGTTATTATAGCCTGATAATGAACGTAGCATCGTTATGTTATAGCTGATACTAGAACCGTAGCCATCGTTATGTTATAGCCTGATACTAGAACCGTAGCCATCGTTATGTATAGACGATACTGAACGTAGCCATCGTAGTTATAGTGATATAGACCGGCATCGTTATTATAGCTGATACTAGACCGTAGCCATCGTTATGTTATAGCCTGATACTAGAACCGTAGCCATCGTTAAGTTATAGCCTGATACTAGAACCGTAGCCATCGTTATTTTATAGCCTGATACTAGAACCGTAGCCATCGTTATGTTATAGCCTGATACTAGAACCGTAGCCATCGTTATGTTATAGCCTGATACTAGAACCGTGGTCATCGTTAGTTATGCTGATACTAGAACCTGCATACGTTATGTATACCTGACGCTAGAACCGTAGCCATCGTTATGTTATAGCCTGATACTAGAACCGCAGCCATCATTATGTTATAGCCTGATACTAGAACCGTAGCCATCGTTATGTTATAGCCTGATACTAGAACCGTAGCCATCGTTATGTTATAGCCTGATGCTAGAACCGTGGTCATCGTTATGTTATAGCCTGATACTAGAACCGTGGCCATCGTTATGTTATAGCCTGACGCTAGAACCGTAGCCATCGTTATGTTATAGCCTGATACTAGAACCGCAGCCATCATTATGTTATAGCCTGATACTAGAACCGTAGCCATCGTTATATTATAGCCTGACACTAGAACCGTAGCCATCGTTATGGTATATATTGGCGCTGCGACTAATTTCCGAACCCAGCCATTTTTAAAGTGTATGGTAGCACTCAGTGCACGGGAATTGACTTCTTCAAGGTAAAGAGTTCTTGTAAACAAATCAGAATTATGAATCTAAAAACTTGTTTCATCTGATTGTGTTGTAAGTATAGCGCCTTGAATTGAGTTCCCTGGTTTAGTTGTGTTTTTTCATTGCTTAAACCAGAGAGGAAAGCCGTTTATAGGGGTCGGCAATTATTTCTGAACTGGCGAAATTACGATCTCAGCTCAGCTCAATTTTTTCATCGAGACTTCGAGCTCAACTTTCGTTTATTTTTGCCAATAATATTGTGCAATTGTGATTTCTATTCAACAAAATGGAGCAAAATTGGTGAGTACAATTCAATAATTTTACTTGAAAGTGCATGAGGGCTTAATCAATTCACTTCAAAGAATTAGCCTGGTGAACCATTATTGGGGTCATGGTTTTCACTCCCATACTCATACTGATGTCTCAACTAAGATTGGAATTCAACCTGCATGTGAGCTAAATTATTTGCATGTCTATTTAAATACTTTCCAATATTTGACATCAACAATACTATTTCTGTGAATAATATACAAATAATTGGCGCCAAGATTGTTGTCATCTGCCTTTATTTAGATGATCGAAGTCAAAGCTTAGGCAGCCATGTAAAAGTGTTCCTACTCACCAAACACAGAAACTATTTTCCAGCTTTGCACGCTCCTAAACCCCCTATATATTGGATGTTTCTCTGAACTCTTTACATCCAGACTCTGTAAACATATCCACTTGCCTTAGACACCTGGTCAGTGTCTAAATAGGATAAGAACCACCTCTAACCCTAACCCAGTGATTAAACAGTGAAAATAGTGAAATCTGTCAACTGTGGTGTAGGTGTTGCATACAAGTGAGAAGGGATCTGAGAGTATTCCAAGTTTACAGACTTTATCATTGCTTTAATTGATTTGCATCAACTGGTCTGTCATTTTAACTGAAATAAATAATTATCATATTTCAGTTTAATCCAAAATGGATGCAAAGATAATGATTAATGTCATTACTGCTAAGGACCTTTTAAGGTCATCTCGTATAAGCAAGCCTTTGGCTAGAACCCTGCTTGACATTCGAGCACGTAACGGTTTACTCACTAAGGAGGATGCGATAGATAAGATCAGTAATGGTGACATGTTAGAACTTTTTGATTTTTCGGTTTCCGAATCGTGCATTTTTGAGAAACCAGGTGAACATCCCCTGGTACCTCTCGCGACAGTTCCCCAAATAAAATGGATTCGAATGATAATGCGTCTGGTGCTGGAGACAGACGAAGGGAACTGTCTGCGCAGCAGACCCCAACTAAAGCTGCAGGTTCGTATCCTGAACATGACGCTACTAGCAATCCTCAAGAAGGTGCTAGTAGTGTTGCGAACCCGACATTTTGTAACAATGCGAAACGCACCATTCGTAATGCGTGGCACGATCAGCCTACCGAAGACCATTACCCAACATCCTTTTTAGCATCCGACCGCGAGCGGGTTCCTTTCGTTCATGAAGCTAAATTTTGTCAAAATTACATGGACAAGGTGCCTAACTCTGAATGTCCTGAATCTATAACTCACACATTGGACCCACCCTCTCAAGATTTCTCAAACAAGGGTCTCACATCAATGGGCCCGCAAAGAGAGGATTGTGGATATGCGAGAGACAAAGTAAGGCAAACCCGCCGGCTTCCACGAAGAAAACCATCTATGAGAAGAACCTTAGAACAGGAGGATGCTCTAATTGAGGCAAGCATGCACAGGGAAAGACGAGGATGGAGGGATGAGACTAGTTACATGCATTCCTACGAGGCCCCACCTGCGGATCGCAATTCCACGGATCATTATGGAGACACGAGCAGTGGAGGCCCACTTATGTCACCCCCGTCCAAGGTACAGCTGCCTAAATCTATCTCTTTCAATGGGACAAAAAGATGGGATACGTTTGAATATAATTTTCAGAACTTTCTGAATTATCATAATATTCAACATCTCCGTGACCAACTATTTTTCCTGGGCCTAGCCCTGGAAGGAAAAGCAGCGGATTATCTCTCACGGATCCATCAGTCGATAGTCTTTACAGACATACGAGATGCATATGACACCCTGAGAAATCGATTTGGTGATCAGCAGCTACAACATGCAACTCTGATACAATTCAACAGCACTACGCAGGCTGAAAAAGAAGATGTCTTAGACTATGTTGACAAGCTATGGGAGTTGGCACTGCAGGCATTTCCTGGACAGTCCCCCCGCAATTTAGAGTCCCAAGTGGTAGCCCATTTTATAACAGGACTATATGACGTGAAGGCAGCCCAATATATTGCATGTCAGGAGTGCACCACGATGGACCAAGCCCTGAGAACATATAAGCTTTTTAAAAATTCTCAGCAAGTTGGTTGGCGTGCACGAAAGGATAGACCAAGTACCAGCAACACCGTGCGGTTCAGAGAGCCCTCTATCCAAGCGGTGAATGTGTACGATGAAGAATCTGGGTCAGAATCTGAGGAATTGGAAGACTATAGCCAAATTAGAGCAGTGACTCGCAACACGAGCATTAAGACAGCTGGTGTACAGCAGAAGACTGAGATGAGTGTTGAGGCAATGTTCAAAAAGATGTTATCAATGCATGAACAAACCCAAAGTAAATTAGACACTTTCATTACACTCCAAAGTCAAGTCTTGGAAGTTATGCAAAGAGGCGCTCGACGTACTCAGCCAAGATCCCGCTCCAATTCCCCATCATCAAGTGCCTGTTTTTCATGTGGAGGTCAAGACCACTATGCTAGAGACTGCTCAATGAAAGGTCGCCCAATGGAAGACAAGGCGCCAAACGGGCAGGGATCAGTTTGAGCCCGGAATTGATCCCAGTTCAAGCAAGGGCAATTAAAGAGGACCCAGTTTTTGAGGCACAACACAGATATAAGACTATGAGCAATTTGTGCCCCTATTCTTCTGACTGTACGAATTTTTGAAACATGAAGAAACTAAGGAAAACCTTGCCCAGCAGACCAACAACGGAAGCCACAATGTATATCGGTCTAGCCAAGATCCAGAACAGATTGTGAAACCTTATTTTGATGAGGAATGTATCTGTATTGCAAGGTTACAGTCAGAATCTGCCCTTAAAGTACAATGTACAATTGAAAACGTCCCTGTACAAGCAGTGGTGGATACTGCAGCAGATGTTACCTTCATCTCTGAAAACACCCATAACAAAATCCTACCCACCCCCACTTGTACGAAGTCCATGAAGATGTTTGCAGCAGGTAAAGATCAAAGCTTCTCTGCAAAATTAGTGGGGCCACTACACTTGCGATTGGGAGAGATTCATCTGCTAACTCATATCTATGTTGCTCCCATTTTCGACCCAATGCTATTAGGAATAGACCTGCTGAGGAAATTAAGGGCAAAGATTGATGTGGAAAAACAACAATTATTTTGTCAAAATCAAATTATTCCTCTTGCAACAAATTCAACTGAAAATGTAAGTCCCAAGTGTGACATGGCACAAACAGGTTTACCAGTGGATGCTGGAAACCGAATAGCTATAAAGATTGCCATTCCCCACAAATTGATCATACCAGCCCAGTCAGAAGTAATCACTAATGTTGAGTTAGACTATCTGCCCAATTCACCATTTATTTAGCCTGACACTAGAACCGTAGCCATCGTTATGTTATTAGCCTGATACTAGAACCGCAGCCATCGTTAAGTTATAGCCTGATACTAGAACCGTAGCCATCGTTATGTTATAGCCTGACACTAGAACCGTAGCCATCGTTAAGTTATAGCCTGACGCTAGAACCGTAGCCATCGTTATGTTATAGCCTGACACTAGAACCGTAGCCATCGTTATGTTATAGCCTGACACTAGAACCGTAGCCATCGTTATGTTATAGCCTGATACTAGAACCGCAGCCATCGTTATGTTATAGCCTGATACTAGAACATTAGCCATCGTTAAGTTATAGCCTGATAATGAACGTAGCAATCGTTATGTTATAGCCTGACACTAGAATCGTAGCCATCGTTATATTATAGCCTGATACTAGAACCGTAGCCATCGTTAAGTTATAGCCTGATAATGAACGTAGCAATCGTTATGTTATAGCCTGACACTAGAACCGTAGCCATCGTTATGTTATAGCCTGATACTAGAACCGTAGCCATCGTTATGTTATAGACTGATACTAGAACAGTAGCCATCGTTATGTTATAGCCTGATACTAGAACCGTAGCCATCGTTAAGTTATAGCCTGATACTAGAACCGTAGCCATCGTTATGTTATAGCCTGATACTAGAACCGTAGCCATCGTTAAGTTATAGCCTGATACTAGAACCGTAGCCATCGTTATGTTATAGCCTGATACTAGAACCGTAGCCATCGTTATGTTATAGCCTGATACTAGAACCGTAGCCATCGTTATGTTATAGCCTGATACTAGAACCGTGGTCATCGTTATGTTATAGCCTGATACTAGAACCGTGGCCATCGTTATGTTATAGCCTGACGCTAGAACCGTAGCCATCGTTATGTTATAGCCTGATACTAGAACCGCAGCCATCATTATGTTATAGCCTGATACTAGAACCGTAGCCATCGTTATGTTATAGCCTGACACTAGAACCGTAGCCATCGTTAAGTTATAGCCTGATACTAGAACCGTAGCCATCGTTATATTATAGCCTGACATAGAACCGTAGCCATCGTTATGGTATATAGCCTGACACTAGAACCGTAGCCATCGTTATGTTATTAGCCTGATACTAGAACCGCAGCCATCGTTATGTTATAGCCTGATACTAGAACCGTAGCCATCGTTATGTTATAGCCTGACACTAGAACCGTAGCCATCGTTAAGTTATAGCCTGACGCTAGAACCGTAGCCATCGTTATGTTATAGCCTGACACTAGAACCGTAGCCATCGTTATGTTATAGCCTGACACTAGAACCGTAGCCATCGTTATGTTATAGCCTGATACTAGAACCGCAGCCATCGTTATGTTATAGCCTGATACTAGAACCGTGGCCATCGTTATGTTATAGCCTGACACTAGAACCGTAGCCATCGTTAAGTTATAGCCTGACACTGAGAGAGTAGCCATCGTTATGTTATAGCCTGATACTAGAACCGTAGCCATCGTTAAGTTATAGCCTGACACTAGAACCGTAGCCATCGTTAAGTTATAGCCTTATACTAGAACCGTAGCCATCGTTATGTTATAGCCTGATACTAGAACCGTAGCCATCGTTATGTTATAGCCTGACCCTAGAACCGTGGCCATCGTTATGTTATAGCCTGATACTGAAATCCAAAAGGACTGGCAGTTTGACGTCATTGTTTGATTTTTACACCGTCTAGTGAGTTGTCGTCAGTAGAGCTCATGGAAACAAGTCATTACATTGGTTGAACTATTGAATACAACTCACGATTTGTTTTCTTTTGTGGCCAAAGACTGGCATTTTGACGTCATTTATTGGTCAGTGTCAGGCCATAACTTTACGAAGGCCGCGGACAGCCCCAGTACACCACCCAGGCGCACAATATCTTGACTGGAAAGGAGAGGCCGGTTATTGGATTTAATAGTCGGATGTCACGTCGCCCAGCAATGAAGAGCAGCCTGGTTCGAAACAAAGAAAATCCGTACTTTTTTTTCTTCATGCTGGCTAGAACTTTGCATATGTCATGTGATCAGAATGTATAAAAGTCAAAAAATGATCAGATTTTTTATGTTTTATTCCTCTGGATACACTTTTATGCTCGTCGGAGAAATATTATCTCATAAGTGAGTCCGCCATTGATTCGATAGTTTAGAGCCAGTTGCTAAGTTACCTTGCGTCATTACGAGGGAAGTGACGTCACGACTGTTGAAGGCTTTTGTGTTGGATCAAACACTTTGGATGTAGTACGCATAGATAGTATGCGCTTGGCTAAGAAGCTCACAACATTGCCATCAGGAAGTATAACGGACAAACACACAAAACTATGCGTAACCTTGAACGTTTATAGTCTGGTTAATACAGTTTAGTGAGAGTTACTCGTAAAAGTGGATGGCAAAATACAATAACAAAGACCTGAATGACGTCATCGTCGTCCTATCTATACATGTATCATGCACTAAATTTCTTAGTAGTCCTTGAGAGCCATTCGGCTCATGGAGCCCGAATTTATCTCTATTTCTATAGATTGAATGAAGTTGACGTCTCTCGGCTCTTTGTTATTGTTTTTTTTTGCCATCCACGGTTATGAGTAATTCTCACTTAACTGTATTATCCAGGCTATGAATGTTCATGGTTAAATAGAATTTTGTGTGTTGGTCCGTTTTACTTCCGGATGGCAATGTTGTGAGGTTCTTAGCCAAGCGCAAACTGTCTATAGATAGAACGAATATGACGTCACTCATGTCTTTGTTATTGTTTTTTGCCATCCATGTTTTTGAGTAATTCTCACTAAACGGTATAAACCTGACTATAAACGTTCATGGTTACACCAAGTTTTGTGTGTTGGTCCGTTATACTTCTCGATGGCGATGTTGTGAACTCCTAAGCCAAGCGCATACTATCGATAGCGTGAAACAACAATAGCAATTTCTTGCAATCCTTTAGAAAGGAAGCTAGTCTATCGCAAAGTACTTTCCTTCAAACATAACAGACCCAGCTACCCATTCACCAATCGCGGTAGACTGATTTTTTTGGGATGTTGTTTTACTTATTTTTTTCTTGTAATTTTCTGACCAGTAATCAGAAGGTCTTAGGTTCGATCCCCAGTCGAGTTAGACTGATTTTTTTAATGATGGGATTCTTGCTGTCTTGTGTATTTTTCTCTCTTGCTTTGTCTGGTACCTTTGATAAACACGACCTGAGTTCTGTGTCTGACTCATTATCATTGCTTGGGGAGGGGGGGGGGGGGGGGGGAGTCAGAAACAAATAAAATAACGACTCACTATAAAACCAGGCTTAATTCGATAATTAAACACCACCTCCCATCCCGCAGTCAGCCATTATAAAAACTGCCTTCAACCCCCAGCCCCCTACACCACCACCACCACCATCATAAAAATAGAAAGACAGAAAGAAAGAACGATAGAATCTACCTACGAGTACAAAACAAAACAATTATATTATGCTAATAGACTACCAAGAACCAAAGTCACAAACAAGAAAACCTTTCAACGTTTTCGCATACTTTCGTCCTACAATCACAACTACACTTACAGTTACAGTTACAGTTCCAGTTCCAGTCAGTACATGGGAACGAATGGCTGAAGTAGACTTGAATACGAAACAACAGTATAGGTAGATAGAGTGGCTGGAAATGACGTTTGTAGATGATGTCGACGATTAAGTTATCATTATTATTATTATTATTATTATTATTAATTATTATTATTATTATTATTATTATTATTATTATTATTATTATTATTATTATTATTATTATTATTATTATTATTATTATTATTATTACCACTACTACTACTACTACTACTACTACTACTACTACTACTACTACTACTACTACTACTACTACTACTACTACTACTACTACTACTACTACTACTACTACTACTACTACTACTACTACTACTACTACTACTACTACTACTACCACTGCTACTATAACCCATCTGGAATTTAGTCATATATTTATGTCTTCATTTATTAATCTTTTGTTGTTGGCTGAAGAAAGGTTTTGAGTCCGAAACGTTCCGTGTTTGGTATTTAACGTTGTTCCTTTATGAAGCTGTTCTACTCATGTTTGTTCACTATTCTTCACAGCTTCACAGCTTCACAGCTTCTGGCAGCTTGATGTCAGTCTGACCCACATTATAATAAACCTTAGTGCTTCTATATAGCGCAATGTATGGGGCAGAGGGATGGCTCAGGGGTACGGTCTTTGCTTCGTACCCGAAAGGTACCGAGTTCGATCACACACAGTTGCACTGTGTGACCTTGAGCAAGTCACCTCTTAGCCCTAGCTCAATTTGCGGCGCTGCGCTGCGCTGCGGCTGACGCCTGGGTTATTCTGGTCTTCCCTTGGAATTGACCCTAGAGACAAATTTCCCCTTGGAACGTGCTCAAAGCGCTATGCAAAGGGTACCTTGCCAATAGGGAATGCGATTAGCGGAAGAGTAGCGTCCCTTGATTGGACATCACCCATAGTCTATGACATCACCGGCGGAAAAGTTATTAGAGAGAAAACGTCATGTTGGTTGTGCGCATGCGTCTCTCGTCCTCGCTTCAAGTGAAAAGGGCTTGAGACACTTCAAAACCAAATTAACGTTCTCTCTCTAAGGTGACATCCAATCAAGGGACGCTACTCCTCCGCTAATCTCATTCCCTATAGCAACACGTCACATGTAGAATGAATTATGACGCTTGTTAGAAGATAGAACTTTATTTTTATTCTGACAGAGACAACGCTGTTAACTACCAGGTACTCATTGTACACTTGAGTACGTTGAGACAATGTAAGTAAAGACAGTACATTTCCATGGACCCAACTATGCGCCGAGCGAGACTCGAACCCAGGGCCTTCAGATCCGAAAGCGAGTGTTATAGTTAGTATGTGCATGGCTAAGAAGCTCACAACATTGCCATCCGGAAGTATAACGGGCCAACACACAAAACTATGTGTAACCTTGAACGTTTATAGTCTGGATAATACAGTTTAATGAAATTTACTCATAAACACCGACGGCAAAAAACAATAACAAAGACTAAAGTAACGTCAACTTCATTCTATCTATACCACGAGACCGTAGCCATCGTTAAGTTATAGCCTGACACTGAAACCGTAGCCATCATTAAGTTATAGCCTGACACTGAAACCGTAGCCATCGTGATGTTACAGCCTGACACTAAAACAGTAGCCATCGTTATGTTATAGCCTGACACTGAAATCCAATAGGACTGGCAGTTTGAGGTCATTATTTGATTTTTACACCGCCTAGTGAGTTGTCGTTAGTAGTGCTCATGGAAACCAGTCATGTCATTGGTTGAACTATTGAAGACAACTCACGATTTCTTTTCTTTTGTGGCAAAAGACTGGCATTTTGACGTCATTACTTGATTTTTACACCGCCTAGTGAGTTGTCGTTAGTAGTGCTCATGGAAACCAGTCATTTCATTGGTTGAACTATTGAAGACAACTCACGATTTGTTTTCTTTTGTGGCCAAAGACTGGCATTTTGACGTCATGTTTTGGTCAGTGTCAGGATATCAGTTAACGATGGCTACACCAGACCCCATCGCCGTACAACTGGGTTCTGTCAGCATTGTATGTGGAAGCAGGGAGTTAGCATGGAATACAATAGGCTTCAACAGTCGTGACGTCACTTCCTTCGTAATGACGCATAGTAACTTAGTAACTGGCTCAAAGCTATCGGAACAATGGCGGACGCCCTTATGAAATACCTCTCCGACGAGCATAAAAGCGTATCCAGAGGAAAAAAAAAACATTATAAATCTTATCATGTTTTGACTTTTATACATTCTGATCACATGACATGTGAAAAAAATCAAGCCAGCATGAAGAATAAAAACTACCGATTTTCTTTGTTTGGAACCAAGCTGCTTGTTGTTGGGCGGGCGTGACATCAGACTATTGAATCCTATTACTAACGAAAGATGGAAAATGGAGAGGCTTTGAATAGGAATGATACAGACCATGGACGTTTCGGGTACAAACCCTTCGTCAGTACAACAATACACGAAGTAACGTTGAAAAACAAATCCAATAAAATAAAATGAAATGAAAATGCAAAATAACTTGTAACAACGCCACTACCCCATTAACTCATTTATCTGTTTTGCTGATAAAGGGGAAACCCGAAACGTTCATTTGATCTGTTCTTGTAATGAAATCGAAGCTTACGCTCAATTTCATATTATTCCTTTCTTGGATCTTCGAGCAGCAACATCCCCATGGAATACAACGTGTACTGTACTGATGTTTCGATAGTCATCTCTCATCGTTTGCATCATCATCACGTGATTTATATGGGTTAATGTCTCTCGTCCTGTGCCCCTTTCATCTTCCACGTCTTTAACGTCCCCATGGAATACAACGTGTACTGTACTGATGTTTCGATAGTCATCTCTCATCGTTTGCATCATCATCACGTGATTTATTTGGGTTAATGTCTCTCGCCCTGTGCCCCTTTCATCTTCCACGTCTTTAACGTCCCCATGGAATACAACGTGTACTGTACTGATATTTCGATAGTCATCTCTCATCGTTTGCATCATCATCACGTGATTTATATGGGTTAATGTCTCTCGCCCTGTGCCCCTTTTATCTTCCACGTCTTTAACGTCCCCATGGAATACAACGTGTACTGTACTGATGTTTCGACAGTCATCTCTCATCGTTTGCATCATCATCACGTGATTTATTTGGGTTAATGTCTCTCGCCCTGTGCCCCTTTCATCTTCCACGTCTTTAACGTTTCCATGGAATACAACGTGTACTGTACTGATGTTTCGACAGTCATCTCTCATCGTTTGCATCATCATCACGTGATTTATTTGGGTTAATGTCTCTCGTCCTGTGCCCCTTTCATCTTCCACGTCTTTAACGTCCCCATGGAATACAACGTGTACTGTACTGATATTTCGACAGTCATCTCTCATCGTTTGCATCATCATCACGTGATTTATTTGGGTTAATGTCTCTCGCCCTGTGCCCCTTTCATCTTCCACGTCTTTAACGTCCCCATGGAATACAACGTGTACTGTACTGATATTTCGACAGTCATCTCTCATCGTTTGCATCATCATCACGTGATTTATATGGGTTAATGTCTCTCGTCCTGTGCCCCTTTCATCTTCCACGTCTTTAACGTTCCCATGGAATACAACGTGTACTGTACTGATATTTCGACAGTCATCTCTCATCGTTTGCATCATCATCACGTGATTTATTTGGGTTAATGTCTCTCGCCCTGGTGCCCCTTTCATCTTCCACGTCTTTAACGTTACAACATAATCAAGTATCTATTCAACTAGCATGAACATCATGGCAGCTTGAAAATAGAATACATATTTCGAAGATGACGTCACTCAGGTCTTTGTTATTGTGTTTTGCCATCCGCGTTTATGAGTAATGCTCTCTGAACTGTATTAACCCGACTATAAACGTTCATGGATACACACAGTTTTGTGTGTTGGTCCGATATACATCCGGATGGCAATGTGGTGAGCTTCTTAGCCAAGCGCATACTATCAATAATAACGTACAACACACACACACACACATACACACACATACATACATACACACCCAAACAGACGCACACACACACACATACACACCCAAACAGACGCACACACGCACACACACACACATACACACACATACAGACGCACACACACATACACACACAAAACTATGTGGAGCATTAAACGCTTACGTTCTGATTAGTGAAAGCTACTCATAAATAATAATATCAGGCCAAAACCAAGAACAAACAGCTGAATGGCGTTCATTTTGTTCCTACAACAGGTGTGAATAATGTCATTGTGGTTTTCAAAGTTTTGTTGTTTTGCCATAATATTTTCCTTCTTTTTTTTTTTTTCTTTTTTTTTTTTGTCAGTTTGTTTGTTTGTTTTTGATATGTGACTCACCGTCTCAAAACGGTATTAAGTCGGAGTGATTAAGATGCTGAAAATTGAATTTGTGACCACAAATATCAGACTTGAGTTGAGTTTGTTTGCTTTATAGAGAAGATGAATATCATATTTTACTGTGCTAAATACCAACGTTTCATATTTTTGACCAGTTTGACGTTAATTTGACTTTTTAGCATCTTGTCCATCCCGACAATAACACTGTTTTGAGACGTTGAGTCACATAAGTTAGCGACCAATTTGCGTCAAGGGCAGGCACTGTTGTAAAGTTGGAATGTGGAAATGTGTCAATGATTACTCTTTGGCAGCCATTTGTGTGTAAGTGGTATTACTGTCTGATGTTTTGTGTGTAAAAAAAAAGACTACTGTGATATCGCCTAACAGGCTGAATGCATTGTCCTACGTGTAAATTGATATTGTTGGCGAGGAAGCCCTTGCTTGATATATATATATATATATATATATATATATATATATATATATATATATATATATATATATATATATATATATATTTAATATATATATATATATATATATATATATATATATATATATATATATATGTGTGTGTGTATGCATGTATAATATATATATATATAATTTATATATATATATATATATATATATATATATATATATTTATATATAATATATATTATATATGTGTGTGTGTTGGTGGGTACTTGTAGGTACGAGAGTGCTCGATAATGTTGGTTAGAGCTAATATAAAATATAAATGGAGTCACTCACTTATTTATAGCCGAAACACACGTTTCCGTGAATTGCACGTCGTCAGTGGGCATAGAATGTCCGTAGTATTAACTCCTACAGGTCGGTTTCCTGCTTTTTAGTTTGGGAAATGTTCGGGGACTGAAATGCTTACAGTTTTCCCAATAGAGACAACGCTGTTGTTAACGGTCATTTTACACCTGCGTACGGTGAGATAATGTGAGTAATGATCGTTCTCCAAGAACTCAACTGGCTTTTAATTCCTTTATTATTTCTATTTATTTTG
>NC_088374.1:731032-738532 GCF_034508935.2 Berghia stephanieae | reverse complement strand
TCAACATCATCATCATCATCATCATCATCATCATCATCATCGTCATCATCATCAACATCATCATCAGCATCATCAACATCGTCATCATCATCATCATCATCATCATCATCATCATCATCATCATCATCATCATCATCATCATCCATCATCATCATCATCATTCATCATCATCACATCATCATCACATCAATCATCATCACATCCATCATCACATCATCATCATCAATCATCATCATCATCATCATCATCATCACATCATCATCATCATCATCATCATCATCATCATCATCATCATCATCATCATCATCATCATCATCATCATCATCATCATCATCATCATCATCACATCATCATCATCATCATCATCATCATCATCATCATCATCATCATCATCATCATCATCATCATCATCATCATCTCATCATCAATCAAATCATCATCACTCATCATCACATCATCATCATCATCATCATCATCATCATCATCATCATCATCATCATCATCATCATCATCATCATCATCATCATCATCACATCATCCTCATCATCATCATCATCATCATCATCAACATCATCATCATCATCATCATCATCATCACCATCATCATCATCATCATCATCATTTTCATAAAGAGTTATAACATTGTTCTTTATGGCCCTGTGCTTTCCTTATCGCGTTTCCGTGGTAACGCAAATGCCCTTTTAAAACGATTTACAAAAAATGAGTGAAATCTGGAAGAACAAGAATCCTTCTTTTTTTTAGAAACATTTATTGGTTAAGATAAGATAATACAGAATGTGTGTGTATGTGTGTGTTTGTGAGAATATGTATGTGTGTGTGGGTGTGTGTGTATGTGTGTGTGTGTTTTTGTGAAGGTGTGTGTGTGTGTGTTTGTGTGAATATGTGTGTGGGTGTGTGTGGGTGTGTTTGTGTGAACGTGTGTGTGTGGGTGTGTGTGTGTTTGTGTGAATATATGTGTGTGTGCGTGTATGTGTGTGTTTGTGTGAATGTGTGTGTGTGTGTGGGTGAGAGAGAGAGTATAGAGATAGAGAGAGAGGGGAGAGAGAGAGAAAAAGAAAGAAAGAATGAAATAGAGAGAGAGAGAGAGAGAGAGAGAGGAGCATATAAATATATATATATATATATATATATATATATATATAATGATAGATAGATAATATATATATATATATATATATATATATATAATATATATATAGATAGATAGATAGATAGATAGATAGATAGATAGATAGATAGATAGATAGATAGATAGATAGATAGATCGATAGAGAGCTTGAGAGATAGAGAGAGCTTGAGAGATAGAGAATGAGAGAGAGAAAGAGGGAGGATATGAAAGAATATGAGTAAAGAGCCTTTCCCAAGGACTAAACTATGCGATGGCCAAAGATAGACTCGAACCCAGGTCATTCGGATCCGAAGGCGAGTCTTATGCCACTCGACCTCATAGCCATAAAACAGAGATTCGATTTAACACAATGACAGATCTGTCTATAAGAAAATAGATTGAAATTTGGAAAATGTCAGGGGTCCAACATTATAGTCGCTGTAATAGGATTCAATAGTCTGATGTCACGTCCGCCCAGCAACCAGCAGCTTGGTTCTAAACAGAGAAAATCGGTACTTTCTATTCTTCATGCTGGCTAGAACTTTTTCAAAGTCATGTGATCAGAATGTATAAAAGTCAAAACATGATCACATTTATCATGTTTTTCTCCTCTGGATACACTTTTACCCTCGTCAGAGAATTATTTCATAAGTGCGTCCGTCATTGTTCCGATAGTTTAGATCCAGTTACTAAGTTACCATGCGTCATTACGAGGGAAGTGACGTCACGACTGTTGAAGCCTCTTAACTTTAAAAATCAACAATTTCCCCACACATAGATCAAACTGTCCTTCAAATCATTTAGTCTGGCAGCAACTCTCATTTTAAAAAAAAAAAAGTTTTAATGATAACGAGTTGCTCAAAGTTTTCTGAAACTGGAACCAAAATTTCGTAATTTTACGAATTGTTCAAAACAGTTGACAGATCTGTAATATAACTCTCTCCTTACCAGCCTTTTTCAAGATTTTCCCTAAAACTTCACACCCAACTAACACAGATCTGTAATATAACTCTCTCCTTACCATCCATTTTCAGGATTTTCCCCAAAACTTCACACCCAACCAACACAAAAATAGATATTTTATCACTCAAACACAATAACAGTAATTTCCATACATAATTTCTTTATCAAAACATGCTCTACAACACACTGTTCGTTTTCTTTAAATTTTATGATGTGCAAATGGAATTTGAATTTGAAAAATGTTGGTTGTATCGTAACGAATGTGACGATTTTCTATAGTTGGTATGGAGAGGGTTAAATGTTGGTTGTATCGTAACGAATGTGACGATTTTCCTATGGTTAGTAAGGAGAGGGTTAAATGTTGGTTGTATCGTAACGAATGTGACGATTTTTCTATAGTTGGTATGGAGAGGGTTAAATGTTGGTTGTATCGTAACGAATGTGACGATTTTCCTATAGTTGGTATGGAGAGGGTTAAATGTTGGTTGTATCGTAACGAATGTGACGATTTTCCTATAGTTGGTATGCAGAGGGTTAAATGTGGGTTGTATCGTAACTATTATGACGATTTTCCTATAGTTGGTATGGAGAGGGTTAAATGTTGGTTGTATCGTAACTATTATGACGATTTTCCTATAGTTGGTATGGAGAGGGTTAAATGTGGGTTGTATCGTAACTATTATGACGATTTTCCTATAGTTGGTATGGAGAGGGTTAAATGTTGGTTGTATCGTAACTATTATGACGATTTTCCTATAGTTGGTATGGAGAGGGTTAAATGTTGGTTGTATCGTAACTATTATGACGATTTTCCTATAGTTGGTATGGAGAGGGTTAAATGTTGGTTGTATCGTAACTATTATGACGATTTTCCTATAGTTGGTATGCAGAGGGTTAAATGTTGGTTGTATCGTAAACTATTATGACGATTTTCCTATGGTTGGTATGAGAGGGTTAAATGTTGGTTGTATCGTAACTATTATGACGATTTTCCTATAGTTGGTATGCAGAGGGTTAAATGTTGGTTGTATCGTAACTATTATGACGATTTTCCTATAGTTGGTATGCAGAGGGTTAAATGTTGGTTGTATCGTAACTATTATGACGATTTTCCTATAGTTGGTATGCAGAGGGTTAAATGTTGGTTGTATCGTAACTATTATGACGATTTTCCTATGGTTGGTATGGAGAGGGTTAAATGTTGGTTGTATCGTAACTATTATGACGATTTTCCTATAGTTGGTATGGAGAGGGTTAAATGTTGGTTGTATCGTAACTATTATGACGATTTTCCTATAGTTGGTATGGAGAGGGTTAATATTGGATGCGAAGCTTGACAGAAAAATGATGAGTGCAGATTTGAATGGATGACGTCATCAAATTGTGTGCAATAATCGTTGATTGTGATTCCAAAAATGAGATTCCATTTTGTTTTGCATTGATTTTCTGTATCCAACTCGAAAATTGTTTTCACATCTCTCTGATTATAACACACAAACCCACGCGACAACACACACACACACACACACACACACACAGATGAACACACATGAACACACACACACGGACACGCACACGAAAACACACAGACACAAACACACACATGAACACGAACTCTCATACACACACGAACACACACAAACACACACGAACACACACGAACACAAATACATAAACATACACACGAACACACACGAACACACACGAACACACACGAACACAA
This sequence comes from Berghia stephanieae, assembly GCF_034508935.2. Lineage (NCBI taxonomy): Eukaryota > Metazoa > Mollusca > Gastropoda > Nudibranchia > Aeolidiidae > Berghia > Berghia stephanieae. The sequence continues at coordinate 734,717 of NC_088374.1, read as the reverse complement.
ATACATAAACATACACACGAACACACACAAACACAGAAACACATATATCTCCACAACGAATGCTTCAAATCTAAATGACTCCCATAGCACCATGCCATTGGAGCAAACATGAAACCAAAATGGTGCCAAAACAGACGTCACGAATTGGGTGGATAACCAGAATATTACGATCTTTGTATTTACAAATTTGGCCAGGAAAATCATCCTTCTAATACCGATCAAAATAATTGACCCACGTGCTGGTAAAAACTCTCAAACCTGGGACGGTAAGGAAGACACCACGACGTCCCAGGTCGGATCGTGCTTGCCAAGATGAAGTTTTTTTTTTTTTTTTTTTTTTTTATTCCGAGCGATATTTGAAGGACGACTTTCCTGGCCATTAAAAAAAAATACTTGTGCGGCCACGTGGTCTAGTGGTATGACACTCGCTTTCGGATCGGAAGGACCTGGGTTCGAGCCTCACTCGGCGCATAGTTTATTCCTTGGAAAATGCACTTTACTCTCATTCTCTCACCGTACTCAGGTGTAAAATGAGTACCTGGCCGTTAACAGCGTTGTCTCTGTCCGAAAAAAAATTGTAATATCGCCTTACAGGCGTCATGTCCCGTGCGTCCTAAATGTAAAATGTTGCTGTTGGTCAGGGACCCCTTTGTAATTCGCTTTGAGCACGTTTAGTGGATATTGCGCTATATAAAAGCTCATTTTGTATAATTTTTTTTTTTTATCTTTCCAGAGACTGGCGGCTGCAGTAGAATTGTGGCGGCAAATTACCCGGCGTGTAAAGGATGATGATGTGATAGGGGCTGTAGGGAGAGATGGGCGGGGGGGGGGGGGGGGTTGGAAGAATTGCGGTGTATTCGGGTGGGGAGAGGGAGGTGGTAGATGCGGTGATTCGGGGGGGGGGGGGGGGGGGAGGTTAGGGTGTGTGGTAAGGAATGTTGTGGTGGTGATATCGGGGGTGCGGGGGGGGGGGGGGAGGGGGAGGAGGGGGTTAGGGTGTGTGGTAATGGAAATGTTGCGGTGGTGAATCGGTGGGGGGGGGGGAGGGGGTTAGGGAATGGAATGTGGTGGTGATACGGGGCGGTGATTGGTTAATGGAATGTTGCGGTGTGATATCGGGGTGGGGGGGGGGGGAAAGGGAATGGGGGGGGGGGGGGGGGGGGGGAGGGGGAGGAGGGGGTTAGGGTGTGTGGTAATGGAAATGTTGCTGGTGGTGATATCGGGGGTGCGGGGAGGGGGGGAGGGGAGGAGGGGGGGTAGGTGTGGATGGATGGGGTGGTATATGGGTGCGGGTGGGAGTGAGGGGAGAGGGTGGTGGGAATGGAAATGTTGCTGGTGGTGATATCGGGTGCGGAGGGGAGGGAGGGGGGGGGTTGGGTGTGTATGGAATTCGGTGGTGACGGGGGTGGGGGAGAGGGAGGGGGAGGGAGGGGGAGGGAGGGGGAGGAGGGGGGGGGTAGGGGGGGGGAGGGGTAGGTGTGGTAATGGAAATGTTGCTGGTGGTGATATCGGGGGAGGGGGAGGGGGAGGGGGAGGGGGAGGAGGGGGAGGGGTGGTAATGGATGTTGTGGTGGTGATATGGGAGGGGGTGGAGGGGGGGGAAGGTGTGGTAAAGGAAATGTTGCCGCTCGAACTGCACCCGCCGGGATCGATCTCGGTCCCTTTGTCTATGAAGACGGTGCTCTAGCGACTGAGCTATCGGAAGACCCCAAGCAAGATGAGTTATTTAAATCGATCGATATTTGGGAAAAAAAAACAAACAAAAAAAAAACGGATTTTCTCTGCCACGTTTTTAAATGCGGTGATTTTCCTGAAATAAATAACAATGTGAAGTTGACTATAAGCTTCGATTTGATAGACGAAAACAGATGAAATGGACGTTTTGGGTTTTCCCTTTATCAACACACAGAATGAATGACACACTACAGACGAATGAGATGATGTGGTAGTGGCGTTGTTAAGATGAATAGACAAAACGTTGATGGGGCAGGAAATAGTTGATATGGAGATAAAGATAAAGGGAGTAAATCTGACATGAATGAACAACACAAAACAAACAACGTTTCGGCCCTTGCCCTTTATCAAGTAAACACAGAATACGTATATATTTATATTAGATTGTCATAATAATATAGGCGAAAATTTGTAAATGTGTGTGTGCGTGTGTATGTGTGTGTGTGTGTGTGTACAATGTTTACTTGATAAAGGCCAAGGGCCGAAACGTCGTTTGTTTTGTGTTGTTCATTCATGAGTCAGATTTACTCCCTTTATCTTTAACTCCATTTTATTGACTCATTTAGGCGCCTCTATTTACTAATGGTTATATATCCACGCTCCTTTGTAAGGTGTCCAGCAAAAATTAAAATAGAACAATAGATATTTCTAAAAAGGTGCGCTATTAATTAAATGAAAAGAGGGGAGGCGGGGAGGAACTGTGTGGCTATGTGGCATGAAACTCGCTAACGGATAGGAAGGTCCTGGGTTCGAGCTTCGCTCGGCACATCGTTATCTCCTTGGTATAGCATCTTTCCTCACATACATTATCTCAGCGTACTCAGGTGTAAAATGAGTTACTGCCCGTTAACAACATTTGTCTCTGTCCGAAAACAATAATTGTAATATCACCTAACAGGCGTCATGTCCCGTCCTACATGTTTAGTGTTGCTGTTTGGCTAAGGACCCCAGGGCAAAGCCCTTTGAGCGCATTTAGTGGATAATGCGCTATACAAAAGATCATTCTAGTTTCCTCTCATTATCGTTTGTAGTGAAAATAACAGAAATGAATGACACCCACTATGTGAAGTAGTTGTGAATGAAACCGTGGCCTTCGTAAAGTTATGGCCTGAAACTGAGCAACAAATGACGTCAAAATGTCAGTCTTTGGCCACAAAAGAAAACAAATCGTGAGTTGTATTCAATAGTTCAGCCAATGAAATCACTTTCCATGAGCGCTACTAACGACAACTCACTATGCGGTGTAAAAATCAAATAATGACGTCAAAATGCCAGTCCTTCTGGATTTCAGTGTCAGGCTATAACTACGAGGTACGTTCTAGTGTCAGCTATAACTTAACGATGGCTACGTTCTAGTGTCAGCTATAACATCACTATGGCTACGATTTAGTATCAGGCTATAACATCACGATGGCTATGGTTTCAGTCCAGGCTATAACATCACGATGCTACGATTTCGTACAGGCAAACAAACGATGGTACGTTTCAGTATCAGGCTATAACATCACCATGGCTACGGTTCTAGTGTCGGGCTATAACTTAACGATGGCTACGGTTTTAGTGTCAGGCTATAACTTAACGATGGCTACGGTTCTAGTGTCAAGCTATAACATCACGATGGCTACGATTTCAGTATCAGGCTATAACATCACGATGGCTATGGTTTCAGTATCAGGCTATAACATCACGATGGCTACGATTTCAGTATCAGGCTATAACATAACGATGGCTACGGTTTCAGTATCAAGCTATAACATTACGATGGCTATGGTTTCAGTATCAGGCTATAACATAACGATGGCTACGATTTCAGTATCAGGCTATAACATCACGATGGCTACGGTTCTAGTGTCAGGCTATAACATCACGATGGCTACGATTTCAGTATCAGGCTATAACATCACGATGGCTATGGTTTCAGTATCAGGCTATAACATCACGATGGCTACGG
>NC_088374.1:708532-721032 GCF_034508935.2 Berghia stephanieae | reverse complement strand
AAAAATATATTGTAACATCGCCTAACAAGCGTCATGTCCTGTCCTACATGTTAAATGTTGCTGTTGGCCAGGGGCTCCTTGTAAAACACTTTGAGCACATTGAGTGGATATTGCGCTATATAAAAGCTCAATTTTTCTGCCTTGTATTCGAGTCCCATGGCTATATGTATATATATATATATTATTTAAAATATTTACCACAATGTTTGGGGCAGTCTACATCGATGTTTCAGGCTTAATTTGCCATCTTCAGGACTGAGTAGTTTTGTTGACTGTTGTTGTTTCTTGAAGTGGTTCCGGTTTGAAGTTAATTAAGAGGAATTTGCGCCGATGGGGACACTTTCCGTAGATCTCATTTTTCATGTTGAGTGTGGCTTCATGAGGTTGTTTGATTATGGTATATTTTTCTTCCAGGCATAAGCTACATTGTTTTGATGTTGGTGTGTATCCTGTTGCTTTAGATAAAATTGTCCATGAAATGTTGTGGTCTATTTTGTTGTCTTTTAATTTCCAAATATGTTCGCTGAGTTTTGTGGATGTTTTTTTGTTAGTGTTTCTAAATGTTGAGGTGTGGAGGTTGTATCTTGTTTTGAAATTATTTTCTGTTAGTCCTACATATTTTTCTTGCTTGTTTGTTTTAGTTTCTGTGACTGTGGCTTGGTAAATTAAACTTGATTCTAAGCATTGTTTGTTTAGCGGGCAATGTTCTTTATTTCTGCAGTTGCATATTCTATTGGGTGGGTTTTGCTCTTGTCGGTGGTTTATTAATATTTTTTTGTTGTGGCTTGAAATTATTTGTTCTATGTTGCGCATACACGAGTAACTTATTTTTATGGTATTCCTGTTGATAATTTTATGTAGCTTGTGGTTTTTTGGAAAGTGTGTATCAATTAGTTTCAGGAACTGCTGTCCTATGTTTGTGCTGACGTTTATGTCGAAAGGTGGGTTGAACCAAGTTATGTGTCGTTTTCTTGTTTTATGTTCTTCACTTGTGTGTTGGGGTTTACATGAGAGGGAGGCGTCTGTGTATACAAATGGTGTGTTGTATCCACTTTTTGTGAGTGCTTCTTTGTAGGGGGTGGCTGCGACGTTGAATATCTCTCTGTTTTCCGAAAGTTTGCTCACCCTCAGTGCAATGTTTTTTGGTATGCTTTCAATGACGGGACGGGGGTGGTTGCTGTTTTTATTAATGTAGCTAATGGTGTTGTTTGGTTTTCTGAACGGTTGGAATGAATTGGATTTTATGTCGAATGTGATGTCGAGGAAGTCAACTGTTTTTTTGTTTGCTTCTATCGTGATTTTTAAATTGTTGTTTTGGAATATTTTACAGATTTGTTTTTTGATGTTTTGATGAAGTCATTGAATGGTTCAAAAATATCCAAAACAAAGAAAACTGCACCTTCATCTCTTTCGACATTTGCGATTTCTACCCCTCCATCACTCCAGACTTACTAAACAAAGCATTGGAATTCGCAGCAAAATACACCAACATCACAGAAGAGGAAAAACACATCATCAAACACACCAAGCACAGCACACTACACTACGACAACACACCGTGGACAAAGCGACACAATGATTTCGACGTAACAATGGGTTCGTTCGACGGTGCTGAAACATGCGAACTGGTCGGACTCTACATCCTGTCACAACTACAACATACACACACATACATCGGCCTCTATAGAGATGACGGACTCGCTATAACCAACAGACGACCAAGAGCGAACGAAAACATCAAAAAACAAATCTGTAAAATATTCCAAAACAACAATTTAAAAATCACGATAGAAGCAAACAAAAAAAACAGTTGACTTCCTCGACATCACATTCGACATAAAATCCAATTCATTCCAACCGTTCAGAAAACCAAACAACACCATTAGCTACATTAATAAAAACAGCAACCACCCCCGTCCCGTCATTGAAAACATACCAAAAAACATTGCACTGAGGGTGAGCAAACTTTCGGAAAACAGAGAGATATTCAACGTCGCAGCCACCCCCTACAAAGAAGCACTCACAAAAAGTGGATACAACACACCATTTGTATACACAGACGCCTCCCTCTCATGTAAACCCCAACACACAAGTGAAGAACATAAAACAAGAAAACGACACATAACTTGGTTCAACCCACCTTTCGACATAAACGTCAGCACAAACATAGGACAGCAGTTCCTGAAACTAATTGATACACACTTTCCAAAAAACCACAAGCTACATAAAATTATCAACAGGAATACCATAAAAATAAGTTACTCGTGTATGCGCAACATAGAACAAATAATTTCAAGCCACAACAAAAAAATATTAATAAACCACCGACAAGAGCAAAACCCACCCACTAGAAAATGCAACTGCAGAAATAAAGAACATTGCCCGCTAAACAAACAATGCTTAGAATCAAGTTTAATTTACCAAGCCACAGTCACAGAAACAAAAACAAACAAGCAAGAAAAATATGTAGGACTAACAGAAAATAATTTCAAAACAAGATACAACCTCCACACCTCAACATTTAGAAACACTAACAAAAAAACATCCACAAAACTCAGCGAACATATTTGGAAATTAAAAGACAACAAAATAGACCACAAATTTCATGGAAAATTTTATCTAAAGCAACAGGATACACACCAACATCAAAACAATGTAGCTTATGCCTGGAAGAAAAATATACCATAATCAAACAACCTCATGAAGCCACACTCAACATGAAAAATGAAATCTACGGAAAGTGTCCCCATCGGCGCAAATTCCTCTTAATTAACTTCAAACCGGAACCACTTCAAGAAACAACAACAGTCAACAAAACTACTCAGTCCTGAAGATGGCAAATTAAGCCTGAAACATCGATGTAGACTGCCCCAAACATTGTGGTAAATATTTTAAATAATAATTCGCTCCATTACTACATGTCGAGCACTTTTCGTACCATATTTGTATCAAACACGATTCTATATATATATATATATATATATATATATATATATATATATATATATATATATATATATATATATATATATATATATATATATATATATATATATTATATATATATAATATCACACTAAACGGTCATGTGTATAATAAGCAGCGTTATAGATAGTTCGAAGATGACGTCAATCAGGTCTTTGTTATTGTTTTTTGCCATCCGCGTTTATGAGTAATGCTCACTGAGCTGTATTAACCCGACTATAAATGTCCATGGATACACACAGTTTTGTGTGTTGGTCCGTTATACTTCCGGATGGCAATGTTGTGAGTTTCTTAGCAAAGCGCATACTAATAAATCCAACGGCGTCTATGTGATATCGGAAGGTCCTGGGTTCGAGCCTCGCTCGCCGCATAATTGAGTCCTTGGAGAATGCTCTTTACTCACAGGCAGATGTTAAATGAGTAGCTGGTCGGTAACAGCGTTGTCTCTGTCCGAAAATGTTAAATAATGTAACATCGCCTAACAGGCGTCATGTCCCGTTTAAAATGATAAATATTGTTGTCGGCCAGGGACCCCTTCTAAAGCGCAAAGAGCAAATAATTTAGTGGATATTGCGCTGTATAAAAGCTCAAAGGCTCAATTGTGTGTTTATGAATGTGTTTGCTACAGACGACGGCTACGCTAGAGTGGATGTTCCCGCCATGCCGACGTCAAAGGGCAGACAACTCGCATTTATCTTTTGTGACCAAACGTCTAAAAACGGTATTTTGTAGGGATGAACCAGATGCTAAAATGTTGAATTCAATCTGAACTGGTCCATAATAATATTTAACACTCTAAAACATGATATAAATTCTCCTCAATAAAGCATTTCAACTCAACACAAGTCTGATATTTCTGGTTACACGTTCAGTGTTCAGCTTCTTAATCATCCCGATTTATTACCGTTTTCAGACGTTGGGTCACATTTAGACGTAGCCTAATTCTCTGATTGCAGGAAATTACCGTCAAAGCATCGGGGGTAATTTCACATGATTACCCCAGCCTTTGATGGTAACAAACGGCCCGCATTCCTACGCTCCACGCTAACGATTTTCCAGATAAACAACAACAACAACAACAACAACAACAGTGCTATTAATTATTGATGCTATGGGTATAGCTAACATACGCGGAACATCCGCCAGTCGGAAAAAAATAACAAAGATCTGAGTGACGTCAACTTCGTTCTATCTATAGGGATGAGAAGTCGTCACGGCACATCTTCTACATTTCTGGTTCCAAATTCCCCGGAAGTGTGTGTGTGTGTATGTGTGTGTGTATGTTTGTGTGTGTGTGTGTGTGTTTGTGGGTGTGTGTGTGGGTGTGGGTGTGGGTGTGTGTAATGAATCCGCTGGAATCCTAACAATGAATAGAATTCCTATTGAATCATAAATTGAAATACCTTATTTTAGTTGTAGGATGTATAGAGGATGACGTCACTCAGGTCTTTGTTATTGATTTTTGCCATCCGCTTTCATGAGTAATTCTCACTAAACTGTATTAACCAGACTATAAACGATCATAGTTACACATAGTTTTGTGTGTTGATCCGTTATACTTCCGGATGGCAATGTTGTGAACTCCTGAGCCAAGCGCATACTATCTATAGATAGTATGCGCTTGGCTAAGAATCTCACAACATTGTCATCCGGAGGAATAACGAACCAACACACTGTGTGTATCAATGAACGTTTATAATCGGATTAATACAGTTCAGTGAGCATTACTCATAAACGCGGATGGCAAAAAATAATAACAGAGACCTGAGTGACGTAATTTTCGAACTATCTATAGACAGATTCTCAGGATGACGGGGCGTAATAGAGCGAGGATTTATGATCGTTACTGACGACCGGATGATCTTTACTGACGACCGGATGATCGTTACTGACGACCGGATGATCGTGACTGACGACGGATGATCGTGACTGACGACCGGATGATCTATACTGACGACCAGATGATCGTTACTGACGACCGGATGATCGTTACTGACGACCAGATGATCGTTACTGACGACCGGATGATCTTTACTGACGACCGGATGATCGTTACTGACGACCGGATGATCGTTACTGACGACCGGATGATCGTTACTGACGACCGGATGATCGTTACTGACGACCGGATGATCGTTACTGACGACCGGATGATCGTTACTGACGACCGGATGATCGTTACTGACGACCGGATGATATTTACTGACCACCAGATGATCGTTACTGACGACCGGTTGATCTTTACTGACGACCGGATGATCGTGACTGACGACCGGATGATCGTTACTGACGACGGATGATCGTTACTGACGACCGGATGATCGTGACTGATGACCGGATGATCGTTACTGACGACCGGATGATCGTTAGTGACGACCGGATGATCGTGACTGACGACCGGATGATCTTTACTGACGACCGGATGATCGTTACTGACGACCGGATGATCGATACTGACGACGGGATGATCTTGACATCAAGACCGGATGATCGTTACTGACGACCGGATGATCTTTACTGACGACCGGATGATCGTTACTGACGACCGGATGATCTTTACTGACGACCGGATTATTTTTACTGACGACCGGATGATCTTTACTGACGACCGGATGATCGTTACTGACGACCGGATGATCGTTACTGACGACCGGATGATCGTTACTGCGACCGGATGATCTTTACTGACGACCGGATGATCGTTACTGACGACCGGATGATCTTTGCTGACGACCGGATGATCTTTACTGACGACCGGATGATCGTTACTGACGACCGGATGATCGTTACTGACGACCGGCATACAATATATTTAAACAGTAGAAAATGAGATGAACGAGTGAAAATGGAGAGGCTTAGAGTATGGGAACAAAACAGACAATTTGATTCAAAAGTCTGAGGTCACGTCGCCCAGCAACGCCGCCCATCGTGGTTCTAAACAAAGAAAATCGGTACATTTTGATCTTCATGCTGCCTAAACTTTTCATATGTCTTGTGATCAGAATGTGTAAAAGTCAAAACATGATCAGATTTATAATGATTTTTTTTCCTCTGGATACACTTTTATGCTCGTCAGAGAAATATTTCATAAGGGCGTCCGCCATTGTTCCGATAGTTTAGAGCCAGTTACTAGGTTACCATGCGTCAGTTCGAGGGAAGTGACGTCACGACTGTTGAAGCGTATTGTCTATATTGTTTCCATTGGAAGCTCTACATTTTCCAGTCTGTTGTGAGTAATTTTCACGATCACCGGCTTCAGGCAGCCCCGGCCGTTTTCTAGAAAATAAGATGTCATAACTCTGAACGGCGAATGTACACTTCCAATGGGATAGGAATCAGTTTTGAGACATCAGACTTTTATGTTTCCTTTGGATGCTATGCGTTTAGTTAAAATAAATCACACGCCAGTCGGATACGTTCTTTTGTTTTTTTTTTTGTTTGTTTTTTTGTTTTATGTATCTACATGATTATTGTTCGATTATTTACTCTTACACTATTTATTCATTTATTTATTTATTTATATATTTATTTATTTACTTATTTATTCATTCATTTATTTATTTATTTACTTATTTATTCATTTATTTATTTATTTATTTATTTATTTATTTATTTATTCATCTACTCAATTATTTATTTATTCATTACCCAATTATTTATTTATTCATCTACCCATTTATTTATCTTTTCATTTATAAATATTTATATTTATCAAATACCTGTTTATTGATTTATCTGTCTATCTATCTTGTTATCAATCTATTTATGTATCTTCTGTTCTGTGTTGTCTTCTAGAAATTTCCCGCTCACTTCATTTCTAGTCATTACTAAATACAGACATGTCTATTGTTTAAATAATAATAAAAAATCGAGCTTTATATAGCGCAATATCCACTAAATGTGCTCAAAGCGCTTTACAAGGGTTCCCTGGTCAACAGCAACATTTAACATGTAGGACGGGACATGTCGCCTGTTAGGCGAAATTACAATTTTTCGGACTAAGACAACGCAGTTAACGGCCAGGTACTCATTTTACACCTGAGTACGGTGAGAGAATGTGAGTAAAGAACCATTTCTAAGGACTCAACTATGCGCCGAGTGCGAGGCTCGAACCCAGGACCTTTCGATCCGAAAGCGAGTGTCATACCACTAGACCACGTAGCCGCACATAATTGTTTCGCTATAGATAGTATGCGCTTGGCTAAGAAATGATATCATTGCCATCCGGAAGTATAACGGACCAACACACAAAACTGTGTGTATCCATGAACGTTTATAGTCAGGTTAATACAGTTCAGTGAGCTTTACCCATAAACGCGGATGGCAAAAACAATAACAAAGACCTGAGTGACGTCATCTTCGAACTATCTATACACGAAAGTAGCAAGCAGTCCGTGGACCAACAAATATATCACCGTAAAAAAATAAACACAAAAAGAAAGAAAGAAGAAAAAAGAGAAAAGAAATAAAGAAATTAATGCGCACTGCGCATATAAACTATGTGCTATACCATTGCCTTTCTATAAATACTATGCGCTTGGCTAAGAATCTCACACACATTGCCATCCGGAAGTATATACGGACCAGCACACAAACTCTATAATGTGTAACCTTGAATGTTAATTATCGGGTTATTACAGTTTAGTGAGAATTACTCATAAACGCGGATGGCGAAAAACAGTAACATAGATCTGAGTGACGTCAACTTCGTTCTATCTATAAAATAATATAGATAGTATGCAGATGACGTCCCTCAGGCCTTTGTTATTGTTTTTGCCATCCGCGTTTGTGAGTTGTTCTCACCAAACTGTATTAACCAGACTATAAAAGTTCATAGTTACACAGAGTTTGTGTGTTGGTCCGTTTTACCTCCGGATGGCAATGTTGTGAACTCCTTGGCCAAGCGCATTCTATCTATAGATAGTATGCGCTTGGCTAAGGAGTTCACAACATTGCCATCCGGAAGTATAAACGACCAACACACATAACTGTGTGTATCTATGAACGTTTATCGTCTGTTTAATACAGTTTAGTGAGAATTACTCATAAACGCGGATGGCAAAAAAAAAAAACAATAACAAAGACCTGAGTGACGTCAATTTCGAACTATCTATAGATTTTACTCATGTGGAATAAGAGAGAAGAAAGAAATGTTCATTGAGTCGATAAAGTGTGATATCCATTGAATGTTGATTGTTGTAAAAAATTTCCTTTTATTAAAAACCCCGTGGAAACAGGAAAATAACCAAACAGTTTTTTAATTGATAAATTTTTAGGAGATGTATAGTCATTGTGCCTTGTTTTTTACGGATTATAGATAAAGAATAGATAGATAGATAGATAGAAGCAAAAGCAGATAGTAGAAGATAGATAGTAGATATATGATGAAGATAGATAGATAATAATAGATGGTAAAGAAGATAGATAGAGAGATAGATAGAAGATAATAGATAGTAGATAAATAGATAGTAATAGATAGATAATGGGCAGAAAAATTTATAGAAGAAAAGAAGGATAGATAGACAGTAGATAGTAGAGGATAAAAAGTAGAAATAGATAGATAATAATAGATAGTTAGATAGATGATAGAGAGAGAGAGAGATAGTAGATAGATAGATAGAAGAATAGATAGATAGATTGATAGATAGAAAAGATAGATAGTGATAGATAATTTTTATATTATTTTATTTTTTTTAATTATTATTATTATTATTAATATTATTAAATTTTAATTATTATTATTATTATTATTATTATTACATTATTTTATTATTATTATTATATTATTATTTTATTATTATAATTTTTTATTATTTATTAAAATTTTTTATTTTATTTTATTATTATTATTATTTTTTTATTTTATTATTATTATTATTATTTATTATTATTATTATTATTATTATTATTATTATTATTATTATTTTTAGATCCACACATTTTATTAATGTTTATTATATTATGAGTTCGAGCAATAGAAACCACTAAAGATGTTCTATTTTGTTTACAATGAAGACTTATTATACTATTAATATGATTTCTATTACTATTACTACTACCATTACTATAAGTATTACAATTACTATTCTATAATATTACTATTCTATTACTATTAAACCATTATATTATTTATTACATTACTATTATATTACTATTACTTTTTCTATTACTATTACTATTTATTACTATTACTATTACTATTACTTAAATACTATTACAATTTTTTTTTCATATTACTTATATTACTTTTACTTTTTACTATTACAATACCATTACTATTACTATTATATTACTTTACTATACTTTACATTACAAACATTCCCAATACTATTACATTACATTCTATTACTATTTCCTTACTATTATATTACTTTTTATTATTTCTATTACTTTTCTATTACAATACAATTTATATTACTACTACTATTATCATTACTATTAATTTACAAAGTATTACTATAACTAAAACTTTTCCTAAAACAATTTATAATATACTCAGTAGAATTTGGGGGGAAAGCAAGTAACGTTTTTTATTTGTGTTTGTTGGTGAGTACAATACCGTTTGCGTATATCGCCTTTTTTTAAATTCTCCCTCACGTGGAATATAGATTTTTCCCCGTGCCGGTGTCGAAAAATCAAAGAACGTGAAGATGAAGAACTGACGCACGCAAAACTAGACGGGCAGCGGGCGAGACGTTAAGAACTGCGCGTGCGGGAGTGGAAGACAAACACGGAAAAATCGCAGACGGTCCTTGGGCGTGGTGGTTTTCTTGGACGTGGGACGAAGAACAAAAAGGGAAAGGGTTGTTGTTATCTTGATGATGTTTGGGGTTGTGTGGTGTGTGTGTGGGGTGTGTGGTGGTGTGTGTGTGGTGTGTGTGGTGAGCGTTAGTAAGAGGTGGTTGGTGGGTGAGTCGTTTTCGGGTTATGGGGGGAGATATTCGGTAAGCATTAATGGGGGGACCAGTAACAGAAAATACGATTTTTACTTATTGCTGTAAGACGTGTTATTATTTTTATTATTATTATTATTATTATTATTATTATTATTATTTTTATTATTTTTTTTTTTATTATTTTTTAATTATTATTATTATTATTATATTATTATTATTATTAATATTTTTTTTTATTATTATTTTTAAAATTAAAATATTATTTTATTATTATTATTTTTTATTATTTTTATTAATTATTAATTTTATTATTATTATTATTATTATTTTTTATTTTTATTATTATTATTATTTATTTTATTATTATTTTATATTATTATTTTATTATTATTATTATTTTTTATTATTATTTTTTATTTTTTTTATTATTATTATTTTATTATTATTATTATATTTTATTATTTTTTTTATTATTATTATTTTTTTATTATTTTTAAATTATTATTATTATTATTATTATTATTATTTTATATATTATTATTTTTATTTTTTTTATTTTTTTATTATTATTTTCTTATTTTTTTTTTTTTTTTCTTCTTTTTCTTTTTCTTCTTCTTTCTTCTTCTTTTTCCTTCTTCTTCTTTTTTTCCTTCTCCTTCTTTTTCTTTTCTTTTTTCTTCTTCTTTTCTTCTTCTTTTCTTTTTTTCTTCTTCTTCTTCTTCTCTTCTTCTTCTTCTTCTTCTCTTCTTTCTTCTTCTCTTCTTCTTTTTCCTTTTTCCCTTCTTCTTCTTCTCTTCTTCTTCTCATCTTCTTCTTCTTCTTCTTCTTCTTCTTCTTTTCTTCTTCTTCTTTCTCTTCTTTCTTCTCTTTTCTTCTTTTCTTCTTATTCTTTTTTCTTCTTTTCTTTCTTCTTCTTTTCTTCTTCTTCTTTTCTTTTTTCTTCTTCTTCTTCTTCTTCTTTTCTTTCTTCTTCTTCTTCTTCTTTTCTTCTTCTATTCTTCTTCTTCTTCTTCTTTCTTCTTCTTCTTCTTCTTCTTCTTTTCTTCTTCTTTTCTTCTTCTTCTTCTTTTCTTCTTTTCTTCTTCTTCTTCTTCTTTTTTTTCTTCTTCTTCTTTTCTTCTTCTTTTTTCTTTCTTTTTTCTATTCTTCTTCTTCTTCTCTTCTTTCTTCTTTCTTCTTCTTCTTCTTTTCTTCTTCTTCTTCTTCTTTTCTTCTTCCTTCTTCTTTTATTTTTTATTATTTTTATTATTATTATTATTTTATTATTATTATTATTATTATTATTATTATTTTTTATTTTTATTATTATTATACTATTATTACATTTTATTATCATTATTATTATTAGTTGTAATATTATTATTATTATTATTATTATTATTTTTATTATTTTATTATTATTATTATTATTATTATTATTATTATTATTATTATATTATTATTATTATTATTATTATCATTACTTTTACTGATTTCTTTATTGACTGATCAATGGACATCCTATCCAAGCGGTGGCAATAAATGAGTTTCACTACCTAATGAACGATACCCACATCGACATAAAACTCTCCCTAAATGGCCTATATTATGGGTTGGGGGGTGACTGCTTATTATTTTGTGATGGTTTGAATATGTGAGTTGGTAGTTAGTGGAGTGAGAGAACGTGCGGAGGGGAAAGGAAGAAGAAGAGGGGGGAAGAAGAGGGTGAAGATTTTTAATAATATCGCCTAACATGTGTTCATTTCCCGCTTACATAATACTGTTGCTGTTGTCTTGGGGCCCCTTATACGCGTATTGACATGTTTAGTAAATATTGCGCTATATATAAAAAAAAATTAAAATTTAAAAAATTAGGCTCAAAAAAATGTTTTGATGAATTTTTTAGGTATAATGTTCGCAAATTCGCCATCCGGATTAAACGGTCCAAAAACAAAACTGTTTGCAACCTTGAATAAATTTTAAAACAAAATTCCCTTTTTCCTCTAATGGGGGGAAATTTGTTTTGGGGTTAATCTGGAAACCCGACGTCAGCCGCCAGTCCGCGCCGCAAATTGAGCTAGGGGCGAGGTGACTTGCTCAAGGCCCACAAGCGCAGCAGAGGGTGATCGAATCGGTCCTTTCGGGGTAGGAAGCAAAACCGAACCGCTGTGCCACGCTGGTCATAGAGTCAAATTTTTTTAGAACTTAGTGAGAAAATATATCCAAGCATTCTAAAAACAACAGCACGATGGGATGATTGACGTCAATTTCGTTCCTTCTATAGTAGAATGAGGATGAGTCACCCAGGTCTTTGCATTGTTTTTTTTTTTGTTTTTTTTGCCATCCACGGGTTTTGAGTAACCTCACTAAACTGTTTTATCCAGACTATATAAACGTTCAAGGTTACATATACAGTTTTGTAGTTTCCGGATTGCAATGTTGTGAGATTATTGTCAAGCGCATACTATCTATAGATAAATGCGCTTGGCAAGGGAGTTCACAATTTGATCCGAAGTTTAACGGACAAACACACAATCGGGGGTTGGGTCGGGGGGGGGATAAAGGGGGGTGGAGGGGGGGGAGGGGGTGGGGGGCCAGCGTGACTCATCGGAGGGTCGTTGCTTCGTACTCAAATGAGGT
>NC_088374.1:695317-700317 GCF_034508935.2 Berghia stephanieae | reverse complement strand
AATCAATAAACAGGTATTTGATAAATATAAATATTTATAAATGAAAAGATAAATAAATGGGTAGATGAATAAATAAATAATTGAGTAGATGAATAAATAAATAAATAAATAGATAAATAAATAAATAAATAAATAAATAAATAAATAAATAAATAAATAAATAAATAAATAAATAAATAAATGAACAAATAAGTAAATAAATAAATATATAAATAAATAAATAAATGAATAAATAAATAAATGAATGAATAAATAAGTAAATAAATAGATATATAGATAAATAAATAAATGAATATATAAATAAATGAATGAATAAATAAGTAAATAAATAAATAAATAAATAAATAAATAAATAAATAAATAAATAAATAAATAAATAAATAAATAAATAAATAAATAAATAAATAAATAAATAAATGAATAAATAAGTAAATAAATAAATAAATGAATGAATAAATAAGTAAATAAATAAATATATAAATAAATAAATAAATGAATAAATAGTGTAAGAGTAAATAATCGAACAATAATCATGTAGATACATAAAACAAAAAAAACAAACAAACAAAAAACAAAAGAACGTATCCGACTGGCGTGTGATTTATTTTAACTAAACGCATAGCATCCAAAGGAAAAATAAAAGTCTGATGTCTCAAAACTGATTCCTATCCCATTGGAAGTGTACATTCGCTGTTCAGAGTTATGGCATCTTATTTTCTAGAAAACGGCCGGGGCTGCCTGAAGCCGGTGATCGTGAAAATTACTCACAACAGACTGGAAAATGTAGAGAATTCCAATGGAAACAATATAGACAATACGCTTCAACAGTCGTGACGTCACTTCCCTCGAACTGACGCATGGTAACTTAGTAACTGGCTCTAAACTATCGGAACAATGGCGGACGCCCTTATGAAATATTTCTCTGACGAGCATAAAAGTGTATCCAGAGGAAAAAAATCATTATAAATCTGATCATGTTTTGACTTTTACACATTCTGATCACAAGACATATGAAAAGTTTAGGCAGCATGAAGATTAAAATGTACCGATTTTCTTTGTTTAGAACCACGATGGGCGGCGTTGCTGGGCGACGTGACCTCAGACTTTTGAATCAAATTGTCTGTTTTGTTCCCATACTCTAAGCCTCTCCATTTTCACTCGTTCATCTCATTTTCTATTGTTTAAATATATTGTATGCCGGTCGTCAGTCACGATCATCCGGTCGTCAGTCACGATCATCCGGTCGTCAGTAACGATCATCCGGTCGTCAGTAACGATCATCCGGTCGTCAGTAAAGATCATCCGGTCGCAGTAACGATCATCCGGTCGTCAGTAACGATCATCCGGTCGTCAGTAACGATCATCCGGTCGTCAGTAACGATCATCCGGTCGTCAGTAACGATCATCCGGTCGTCAGTAAAGATCATCCGGTCGTCAGTAAAAATCATCCGGTCGTCAGTAAAGATCATCCGGTCGTCAGTAACGATCATCCGGTCGTCAGTAAAGATCATACGGTCGTCAGTAACGATCATCCGGTCTTGATGTCAAGATCATCCGGTCGTCAGTATCGATTATCCGGTCGTCAGTAACGATCATCCGGTCGTCAGTAAAGATCATCCGGTCATCAGTCACGATCATTGGTCGTCAGTAACGATCATCCGGTCGTCAGTAACGATCATCCGGTCATCAGTCACGATCATCCGGTCGTCAGTAACGATCATCCGGTCGTCAGTAACGATCATCCGGTCGTCAGTAACGATCATCCGGTCGTCAGTAAAGATCAACCGGTCGTCAGTAACGATCATCTGGTGGTCAGTAAATATCATCCGTCGTCAGTAACGATCATCCGGTCGTCAGTAACGATCATCCGGTCGTCAGTAAAGATCATCCGGTCGTCAGTAACGATCATCTGGTCGTCAGTAACGATCATTCGGTCGTCAGTAACGATCATCCGGTCGTCAGTCACGATCATCAGGTCGTCAGTAAAGATCATCCGGTCGTCAGTCACGATCATCCGGTCGTCAGTAACGATCATTCGGTCGTCTTAAGGATCATCCGGTCGTCAGTCACGATCATCCGGTCGTCATTAAAGATCATCCGGTCGTCAGTCACGATCATCCGGTCGTCAGTAACGATCATCCGGTCGTCAGTAACGATCATCCGGTCGTCAGTCACGATCATCCGGTCGTCAGTAACGATCATCCGGTCGTCAGTAACGATCATCCGGTCTTCAGTAACGATCATCCGCTCGTCAGTAAAGATCATCCGGTCGTCAGTAACGATCATCTGGTCGTCAGTATAGATCATCCGGTCGTCAGTCACGATCATCCGTCGTCAGTCACGATCATCCGGTCGTCAGTAACGATCATAAATCCTCGCTCTATTACGCCCCGTCATCCTGAGAATCTGTCTATAGATAGTTCGAAAATTACGTCACTCAGGTCTTTGTTATTATTTTTTGCCATCCGCGTTTATGAGTAATGCTCACTGAACTGTATTAATCCGATTATAAACGTTCATTGATACACACAGTGTGTTGGTTCGTTATTCCTCCGGATGACAATGTTGTGAGATTCTTAGCCAAGCGCATACTATCTATAGATAGTATGCGCTTGGCTCAGGAGTTCACAACATTGCCATCCGGAAGTATAACGGATCAACACACAAAACTATGTGTAACTATGATCGTTTATAGTCTGGTTAATACAGTTTAGTGAGAATTACTCATGAAAGCAGATGGCAAAAATCAATAACAAAGACCTGAGTGACGTCATCCTCTATACATCCTACAACTAAAATAAGGTATTTCAATTTATGATTCAATAGGAATTCTATTCATTGTTAGGATTCCAGCGGATTCATTACACACACCCACACCCACACCCACACACACACCCACAAACACACACACACACAAACATACACACACACATACACACACACACACTTCCGGGGAATTTGGAACCAGAAATGTAGAAGATGTGCCGTGACGACTTCTCATCCATATAGATAGAACGAAGTTGACGTCACTCAGATCTTTGTTATTTTTTTCCGACTGGCGGATGTTCCGCGTATGTTAGCTATACCCACAGCATCAATAATTAATAGCACTGTTGTTGTTGTTGTTGTTGTTTATCTGGAAAATCGTTTGCGTGGAGCGTAGGAATGCGGGCCATTTGTTACCATCAAAGGCTGGGGTAATCATGTGAAATTACCCCCGATGCTTTGACGGTAATTTCCTGCAATCAGAGAATTAGGCTACGTCTAAATGTGACCGAACGTCTGAAAACGGTAATAAATCGGGATGATTAAGAAGCTGAACACTGAACGTGTAACCAGAAATATCAGACTTGTGTTGAGTTGAAATGCTTTATTGAGGAGAATTTATATCATGTTTTAGAGTGTTAAATATTATTATGGGCATCTGGTTCAATCTACAAAATACCGTTTTTAGACGTTTGGTCACAAAAGATAAATGCGATTTGTCTGCCCTTTGACGTCGGCATGGCAGGAACATCCACTCTAGCGTAGCCGTCGTCTGTAGCAAACACATTCATAAACACACAATTGAGCGTTTGAGCTTTTATACAGCGCAATATCCACTAAATTATTTGCTCTTTGCGCTTTACAAGGGGTCCCTGGCCGACAACAATATTTATCATTTTAGACGGGACATGACGCCTGTTAGGCGATGTTACATTATTTAACATTTTCGGACAGAGACAACGCTGTTACCGACCACCTACTCATTTAACATCTGCCTGTGAGTAAAGAGCATTCTCCAAGGACTCAATTATGCGGCGAGCGAGGCTCGAACCCAGGACCTTCCGATATCACATAGAGGCCTTTGGATTTATTAGTATGCGCTTGGCTAAGAAACTCACAACATTGCCATCCGGAAGTATAACGGACCAACACACAAAACTATGTGTATCCATGATCATTAATAGTCAGGTTAATACAGTTTGGTGAGTATTACTCACAAACGCGGATGGCAAAAAGGGAAAACAAATGCCCTATTGACGTCAACTTCATTCTATCTATAGATAGTATGCGCTTGGCTAAGAAGCTCACAACATTGCCATCCGGAAGTATAACGGACCAACACACAAAACTGTGTGTATCCATGGACATTTATAGTCGGGTTAATACATTTCAGTGAGCATTACTCATAAACGCGGATGGCAAAAAACAATAACAAAGACCTGATTGACGTCATCTTCGAACTATCTATATCGCTGCTTATTATACACATGACCGTTTAGTGTGATATAATATATATATATATATATATATATATATATATATATATATATATATATATATAATATATATATATATATATATATATATACATATAGCCATGGGACTCGAATACAAGGCAGAAAAATTGAGCTTTTATATAGCGCAATATCCACTCAATGTGCTCAAAGTGTTTTACAAGGAGCCCCTGGCCAACAGCAACATTTAACATGTAGGACGGGACATGAGGTTTGTTAGGCGATATTACAATATATTTTTTTTCGGACAGAGAGATAACGCTGTAAACGGCCAGGTACACGTTTTACACCTGAGTACGGTGAGAGAATGTAAGTAAAGGGTCTCTTCCAAAGACTCAACTATGCGCCGAGCGAAGCTCGAACCCAAGACTTTCCGATCCGAAAGCGAGTGTTTTATCACTAGATCTGACTTCTACGTCATGGCACAAGACCGAGGCCAAGATTTCAGGTGGTCGCTGGTTCGGATAAATGAATCACTAGACCACATAGCGCACAGAAGATCAATTCCACAAGGCATGTGTCCAGTTCTCCGGAAGTCAGTTATTTGAACACTTCCAATGACTTTAGAACCAATACTTTGTCATCATTCCTTTTGTTCCCACTAGGATTCAATAGTCTGACGTCACGTCCGCCCAGCAACCAGCAGTTTGGCTCTAAAGAAAGAACATCGATAGTCTTTATTCTTCATGCTGGATAGAACTTTTTCACAAGTCATGTGAT
>NC_088374.1:666073-695218 GCF_034508935.2 Berghia stephanieae | reverse complement strand
TGTGGCTGTATTTCGCTTAATACATGGAATATGATATTGAAATATATCAACCATAATTATTTGTTTTAAAATATAAATAATATTGATCGTTTGGAACAATTCCTAAGTGTCATGTTGTGTTAAGAGCCCATCCAAATGACGTGAAAAATGCCTGCTAAATTATTATCAATCAAAATAGTCCGTGAGACCAAGTCTTATGCATGTTACTTCAGAGAGAGAGAGAGAGAGAGAGAGAGAGAGAGAGAGAGAGAGAGAGAGATAGATAGATAGATAGAGAGAGAGAGAGAACGAGAGAGAGATAGAGAGCGAGAGAGATATAGAGAGAGAGAGAGAGAGAACGAGAGAGATAGAGAGCGAGAGAGATATAGAGAGAGAGAAAGAGAGAGAGAGAGAGTGAAAGAGAGAGAGAGATAGAGAGAGAGAGAGAAAGAGAGAGTGAGAGGGAGAGAGAGTGAAAGAGAGAAAGGGTGTGCGTGTTAATTTACTGTGATGAAAAGAGAAATTGGACGAGTCTATGTCAAAGGGGTCAAAGAATATTAAAAAGTCGAATTATCAACTGATTAGGAAGATAAAATACAATTGCGACAACCTCAGCGCCCCTATTAAAAATGCCAAAACATAGACTTTGGCGGCTAAGATGCCAGATTGCCACGCGTGTGGCCAAAGACAGAATTGTATTTCTTTTATTAAATGTTATTTATTTATTTTTCTCTCAGTGACTTTTATCCTAGTCTATTCAATTTTGTTTTTTGGTAAATTCTATTAGTTTTTAAGGGTGTCAGACGTTGTAGCGAAAACCGTGCGAGTATCTATTTAGTCACTTTTTAAATCGAATTTAGTCAGGTGGAAGTCTGGCCATCCGGCAGCCTTGCCTCACAGACGTCACATGCGTGTCGAGCGATTGGGCGGGAAAATGGCTGAAATTCCGTTACAAGATGCATCTGGTCTAACATAGAACGATTTACTTAAATCTAGAAACGTTAATATTAGTTCAGAACATAAAACTGATAAGGGGCGGTTTGGGTCTAACTGCTAGGAAAATCATTTCATAAAAATCAATTTTGATATTTTAGTGGAAAGCGACATTTTATTAACTTAGAAGTAATATTATTGAAGTCCAACATCACAAAGTAGACTAATAAGGCAGGCAATCAATTCGAAAAGGGTACAGGTAGTAAGAAATGTGTGACAAGTGGAAAGCTATATTATAGCTATTTTTATTAATTTGTCATTTTTCTAGAGGTATGAGACACTGTGTCAAACGTTTCTCAGAATCTATTCAATGATATTGTCCCAAATTTCCACAGTTATCACAGAGATCTTGTAGTATGTCACCATAGATTTATTCTTTTTGTTAGCTATATGAAGTTTGCATTATAATCCAAATTATCAATTGTAAACATCAAGTTTATTCAATCTTAAGTTTTCGCCAATAAATCAACAATTTGATGACAACACACATGGAAGTGGAGAACAAAGAAAATGGTCAATGGAATCAAAAAATAAACTGATACCATTAATAACCACACAAAAATACAACAATCGTAAAAACCAACAATACGTACAACAACAACAACAACAATAAAATAAAAATAATGATAATAATAAAAATAATAATAATAATAATAATAATAATAATAATAATAATAATAATAATAATAATAATAATAATAATAATAATAATAATAATAATAATAATAATAATAATAATCATAATCATAATATTACATCATCACTACTGCCACAATCATCACTATTACCACCACCAACATTACCACCCTCACTACCACCATCACCATCACTACTATGTACCATCATACCACCATTACCACCATCACTACCACCATCACCATCACTACTATGTACCATCATATCATCATTACCACCATCATTACGACCATCACCATCACTACTATGTACCATCATACCATCATTACCACCATCATTTCCACCATCACCATCACTACTATATACCATCATATCATCATCCAATGATCCAGTACCCTACAGTTCCCAACTCGCTTTTGACAGTTATGGCAAGACAGAACGTATTTGCGAACATCTTTTGTTAACATTTGCCACGTGAATTTTCCAGCGATTATTGTAACATGTCGGTATGACCTGAAACAATTGAATCGTGTGGAATAGCTAGTATTTTGTCACTGTAGGGCGTAAGAGCTACAATTTGTTTGAATCACTTACTGCCTTTTATCATTGATTTATACAGTACATCGTTTTCAATATTGCAAGCGGTTTTTGATTTTGTTGTTTGTGTCAAAAATCTTAATGTTACTTTTTAAGGAATCATCTTCCATATAGGCCTTAACAAAATTATTGTGACGAAAGTTTTGTGGCTCTAGTGAACAAGTCATTGGTGACTCTTGTTTTTTGATCATAGATCTCGTTTCTGCTGGGGAAGCTATTTGTTGCGCAAGTTTTAAAAAAAGAGCCTTATATTGCGCAATATCCATTAATGTGCTCAAAGCGCTTTACAAGTGGTTCCTGGTCAACAGCAACATTTAACATGTAGGACTGAGCATAACGCCTGTTAGGCGATATTACAATTTTTCGGACAAATACAGCGCTGTTAACAGCCAGATACTCATTTTACACATAAGTGCGGTGAGAAAAGGTGAGTAAAGAGCCTTTTCCAACATTTCAACTATACGCCGAGCGCGAGGCTCGAACCCAGGACCTTCCGACCCGAAAGCGAATGTCATACCACTTGACCAAATAGCGGCAAAAGTTGTATGTTGTAATTCTTCAAAGTTTTCGGCATTGTAATTAACACCTTTTATATCACCAATTTATCAAATCGTCGACTGAGTTTTGTAAAAGACAACATTCTACTTTGCCTGTGTCATGTGGTGACTCTATGGAAACATTTGCGATGCCAACGCTGTTTCAACGTGTACAGTCGAGGTAAATCACTGAACGTTACTTCCAGTTATATCTTCATCTTTGATTAGTAAAGCCCTGACACCTACAGTATAGATAGTTCGAAGTTAACGTCACTCAGGTCTTTGTTATTGTTTTTGCCATCCGCGTTTATGAGTAATGCTCCATTAATTGTATTAACCTGACTATAAACGTTCATGGATACACACAGTTTTGTGTGTTGGTCCGTTATACTTCCGGATGGCAATGTTATGAGCTTCTTAGCCAAGCGCATACTATCTATACATACTGAATCCCTAAGTGTAGCGCATTCTAACCCGTTTATTTTGCCTTTCCTAAGCTTAATTGAACCTGAACGGCATATATGTGAGAGTAGAGACATTCCATTTACACAGGAAACATTTATGGCTTCTGTTGATTGGAGCAGCTGTTTGGAGTGAGTCGTGTTTATTGAAGCATTAGCTGTGTCAGCACGTTGAACTTTGTTGTTTCTATTTTTAGGATAACCTACTATTTTGTAACAGACATCAACTGTGTGCCCTAGTTTTGAACAAATTTGGCACGTGACTTTGTTTTTGGTTTAATCTCTGAAAGGTTGGGTTCGAGACTGAGCACTGCGCTATATGTGGGTTTGTTCGCGTTAAACTGTTTGCTTTGCTCTTTGGGTTATTCCATGTTTTGAAATTAGCTGACTGATTTCTCTGTTGACGTCGATGTTGAAATCGGTTGCTATATTCTGAATCAGATTTGTCATGTATTTGGAATTTATGGTCTTGTTTCTGACTCACGCTTTTAGCAATTGATGTATAGTAATGTTCGTTTGTAATGCGACTAAGCGGCTTCAGTGGATGTGCGCTTGTGTACTATTCAGCATGTTTCGTTAGCTCTTCCATAGTTGTAGGTTTTCGCTCTTAAAAGAATGCGACAAGCTCCGGATTGCATGATTGATACACGCGGTTTTTGAAAGTGGGTTGGTTTCTGACATCCCATAGTGGGCAGGGTGGTATGTACTGTGTCTTCTATCCCCTATATCTGTTTGGAATGAGATTACTTGGTTTTGTCCTGGCCCTGGCCGGAGTCCTGGCTGGGAGGGAAACAGTCAAATGCATAGTTTATTGTTTTGGGAGATGATATTTTTTTTCCATGTAAATCATATCTCTGTGTTATGTATTGTTATATTTGTTATTTTTGTTTTATGTATAATATAAGCATTTGAGTGTATTCCTCATTGTTGGATTTTGTGCTAGTGCCCGGATGAGTTTATAGGTGATTTCAAACTAAGTACTTTGGTGGTGTGCTCTTGGAATCTACATCTTATCCCAATTTTTTCCCAGCTCCCCTTTGTCTTACTTTCTCTTGGGTGCTTTAATTGTAATTCTATAACTTTTTATATTCCATTTTCTTCCTTTTTACTGGGTGATATAACCTAAATGTGTTGCAAGCGCCGTAAAAAATCTTAAAAAAAACAAATAACAAAAAGTTAAAAGATAGAGTCCGTCAAAATTGGCCTTTTTAACATTTGCAACTTCTAGCCACCTGTTGAAATGAAATTGTATATTATTTTTTAAAAATTAGTTAATGTCTACTCTTCTTTTTCATCTGGCTTAGAAGTTTGAAAACTTTTTAGGTAACCATCTTCTGCGAGGCGGACACTTCTCAAATGAGTTATCGTCCTTTTTCACATTTGAAAAAAAAAGATCAAGCAAAGAAACAATAGATAATAGTATTTTGTCAAACTTTCCCAGAAAATTCTTGATAAAATAATGCATGTACACAGTAATTAATAACTCTTAATAATAAAATGTATTTTGTGAGTATCTTGACTAATAATATTGGATGGTATCTCATGTAGCTTTAGCCAAGTAACTCTTGTAACTAATTATATTGGATGGTATCTATGTAGCTTTAGCCGAGTCAAATCTTGTAACTAAATATAATGGATGGTATCTCATGTAGCATTAGCCCAGTAACTCTTGTAACTAATAATAATGGATGGTATCTTATGTAGCTTTAGCCCAGTAACTCTTGTAACTAATTATGATGTATTCATGTACTTAGCCGACCTGTAACTAATTTGATGTGTATCTCATGTAGCTTTAGCCTGTAACTCTTGTAACTAATTATAATGGATGGTATCTCATGTAGCTTTAGCCCAGTAACTCTTGTAACTAATTATAATGGATGGTATCTCATGTAGCTTTAGCCCAGTAACTCTTGTAACTAATTATAATGGATGGTATCTCATGTAGCTTTAGCCCTGTAACTCTTGTAACTAATTATAATGGATGGTATCTCATGTAGCTTTAGCCCAGTAACTCTTGTAACTAATTATAATGGATGGTATCTTATGTAGCTTTAGCCCAGTAACTCTTGTAACTAATTATAATGGATGGTATCTCATGTAGCTTTAGCCCAGTAACTCTTGTAACTAATTATAATAGATGGTATCTCATGTAGCTTTAGCCCAGTAACTCTTGTAACTAATTATAATGGATGGTATCTCATGTAGCTTTAGCCAGTAACTCTTGTAACTAATTATAATGGATGGTATCTCATGTAGCATTAGCCCAGTAACTCTTGTAACTAATAATAATGGATGGTATCTTATGTAGCTTTAGCCCTGTAACTCGTGTAACTAATAATAATGGATGGTATCTCATGTAGCTTTAGCCCAGCAACTCTTGTACCTAATTATTATGGATGGTATCTTATGTAGCTTTAGCCCAGTAACTCTTGTAACTAATTATAATGGATGGTATCTCATGTGCTTAGCCCAGTAACTCTTGTAACTAATTATATATGTGATGTATCTCATGTAGCTTAGCCCTGTAACTCTTGTAACTAATATAATGGATGGTATCTTGTACTTATAGCCCAGTAACTCTTGTAAAACTAATAATTAAATGGATGGTATCTCATGTAGCTTTAGCCCTATAACTCTTGTAACTAATTATAATGGATGGTATCTCATGTAGCTTTAGCCCTGTAACTCTTGTAACTAATTATAATGGATGGTATCTCATGTAGCTTTAGCCCAGTAACTCTTGTAACTAATTATAATGGATGGTATCTCATGTAGCTTTAGCCCAGTAACTCTTGTAACTAATTATAATACTTGTGGTCTTTTGGTATATCGATACCATCCAAATGAAAAAAAAATTATTAAAAGATTAAGCTTTAATATAGAGCATTATCCACTAAACGTGTTCAAAACCCTTTACAGCATCATTTTACATTTAAGTCAAGACATGACGCCTGTTAGGCGATATTATATTTTTTGTCGGACAGAAACAACGCCGCTGTTTACGGCCAGATACCCATTTTACTCCTGATTACGGTGAGAGAATATGAGTAAAGAGCCTTTTCCAAGGTTTCAACCGAGCAAGTCCCGACCCAAGATCCGAAGGCGAGTGTCATACGACTAAACCACATAGCCGCCTCTAACAAAAGATATTGTTTGTATTTTATGATAAAAAATGTTAGGTAACTACTCGTCTTATTTGAAAAGAGTTATTGTTCTTTTTCAGATTTTTACCTCAACAAGCTTCATTTTGGGAAATGACTCTCAAACTGATAACAAATAAAAATATTAGAAGAACGCATATTATGGAAGATACTTATGAGATTAGGGATGGTTTGTACATTACAGCTTATCAGTCCTTCTATTTCCCGTTCCTACTCAACCCTTTTAACTCACTCAATCCTAGAGATTTTTGCTACTTTTCAAAATTGGAAAAAAATGTATTAGAAATGAGCATGTGCATAGATAGTTTCATTCAACTAACATGAACATGTAAAAACTAAAAGCATTAGCCTTGATACTACGCCTATAATTTTTCTCCGAAAAAATGTTATAGATAGGCATGGGGTAAAAGTAACCCCGGGTGTAAACTATGGATACAGTCGGTGTTAGGGTTGAATGGGTTAAATTTTCAGGGATATCATGACCCAGACTATCATTGTGTGAGATACGTTTGTCTTTTTGATAATGACGACAACCAGTGGCGTGGCATGCTTACAGTTCAAGGTGGTGCCACAATCAGAAGGAAATGACTTAGAAATGCTATATTTGTCAATACAAAAGAGAGAAGAAAAAAATAAAGAAAAGACTTATTCAAATAAGTAAGAGGCGGTATATACCATTTCACAGTATTATTTTTGTTTAATGCTGTACTCCATGTTTAAAAGATGGACGCGGTGCTAGGCACCAAATCAACCAATATAGCCACGCCCCTAACGAGAAGTCCTTTGGATTATATTGATGTGTCAAATGCATTAACCATATCTACCAATAGGGAATGATATTAGTGGAAGAGTAGCGTCCCTTGATTGGACGTCACCCATAGTCTGTGACGTCACCGGCCGAAAAGTTTTTAGAGAGAGAGAACGTCATGTTGGTGTGCGCATGCGCCTATCGTTCTCTCTCTAATAACTTTTCCGCCGGTGACGTCACATACTATGGGTGACGTCCAATCAAGGGACGCTACTTTTCCGCTAATCTCATTCCCTTTACTATAATAGTTTTTTTGGGTTTTATTTTTTTCTTGAACACCGTCACCTTTATCTCTGTGATATGTTATCTAGTTCTTGACACAGATCTGAACTTTTTCATGACATACTCCACCTCTGTAAGGGAGATTGTGTGTGAATGGTTAGGGAGATTGTATGTAATGATATCTACTACAGCAAAAGTATCTAAACAGAGTCATATTATTAATAAATCATAAATTATTAAACTTAATATAATTTGATGGACTTATTCAAAATAGCATTTTCATATTTAAAACAATTTGTGTTGTTTAAGAGCCCGACCTCATTCGTTGGTAACAATGATTTAAAAAGAAATAATGTACAGGTGGGAAATGAATTGGCCAAGATTTCAAATTTCGGATGAGAGAGAGAGAGGATTAATTTGCATATTGATGTTTACAAAAAAGTCTGCAGTCCAATTTTGCTTTCGTCAATACGCTTCAAAAGTAATGACGTCATTTCCCCTGTAATGGCGCATGGTAACTTAGTAACCGGCGATAAACTATCGAAACAATGGCGGACGCTCTTATGAAATATTTCTCCGACGAGCATGAAAGCGTATCCAGAGGAAAAACAACCATTATAAACTGATCATGTTTTGCCTTTTACACATTCTGATCACAAGACATATGAAAAGTTCTAGCCAGCGTGAAGAATAAAAAGTACCGATTTTCTTTGTTTAGAATCAAGATGGTCGTTTCTGGGCGAAGTGACATCAGACTATTGAATCCAATTTGTATCGGAAATCGGAACATCCTTTTAATATGGAAGACTGCTTTGGCTTCAAGCAGTCAGAATAAAGCATGAATCAAGGTATTTTTATCCACCTTTAGCATTATTTGGATTTGGTAAGACGCCAAGGACTCATTGACTGTGGCCCAAATACTCACTTGAAAGACACTGCTTTCAAAGTGATGATACAGAATGTCACTTGTTTGTAGGAATTTGTCAACGTCTCCTGTTTTGTAGATGAACATGTCAATCCTTACGAGATCAATGTTGTGTTCATTTGCTTCAACTTTTTATAGAAAGAATCACTTAGAGACTTTGAAATATCTCGAATGGTGATTCCACGATCTTTGGCAATCCATGAATAACACGAACACCCATAAATATATGAAGCAATACAAGGAATTTACAAGTCTCCTGGCCAATATTTGTGGAAATGCTGTTCAGATTAACTACTGTCTTTGAGTTTCTTATAATATTAAATGCAAATTTTAGCTCTTGAATCCCTTGCAATGATATATGAAATATTTGTTAGATTTACTTATTTCTTTACTCGCTGGTGATTGGTATCAAAGTAATCGAAGTTTATTCTTTGATTTGTGTTAAATAAAGCGTGGTGCGCAAGCCATTCTTTGAAGAAGAAATATTAAAAGGCAGAATTTTATGCGTTTATCAAAATCTCCTGAACTTTATAGACAATAGTTTAGGAACCGGCGAAAACTTGACTCACAAACCTTTATAGAGTTTGTTAGAGACCAGGACAAAAGCTTCGATTGCTGGTGCAAAAGTTACAATTCCACCATATTCAAATATCTTAAGGAAATGATTCTCATGGATACTTTCCGTTTCTCTTTGCCAGATAACTTGTTCTCTCAAATGGCAGGTCTACCGAAGACAAAGATTGCCCATGAATTAGCTAACATCATGGATGACCTTCAGCTCCACCAGAATTCCATTCGTGATACAGATCGGACAGTAACCAAGTTCCCTCCCATTGCCAACACAATGCCTATGCCAGCAAGAGGAAGCACCGATCAGTTTGATACCAACAGAGACATCCCAGACCAACAACGGTCCAGGGACGGAGATAAGAAAGTTAAGTATGCTTATTAAAATAATCAAAAAATGGACAAAGAGAACTTTCTACTTCTCTATCTGTCATTCAAATACACACTCGACAGAGAGGTGTTTCAAAGATAAATAATAACCAAAATCAGCGAAGAGAACTTATGTATTTTACAATACTAATACCAACTCATCAATGACTCCCAGTTCTCACATTGCGCTTACTCCTAAAATCACTTACCGACATTAATTTAAACCCTTCATAGGAGATGGTTTTATCGCATTCTACTCTAACCCAGACACGTATCAGTCCATTAAATGGCTTCGTGATACTGGTTCTAGTCAGTCTCTTATTACTAAGACTGTCAATACAATTATTGAGGATGTAATCCCCTGTCGTGTCAGAATAGAGTCAGTGGAAAAAGTCATTGCTCTTGTAAAACTAAATTTCATATCACACGTGGAATGATAGATAATTTGCCTATTGAAGGAACACAGGTTCGCATTGATAATACCCTAACTGGAAACAACATAAATTTCAGGACTATTTCAGGTAACGTGACCAAGAGCCTCCACACTGACCCAACCCATGACTATTCTAACCTTGATGATTATTTTCAGCCTCATTCTCTACACCTGTGGAGAACATAGAAACTCACATCATGGACAAACCCAGAAATGATCCACTCGGCGATAGGTATTCCTCCTAACCCATAGGTGCAAATGAGAATACAATACCTACCACTGTATATAATAACAAAAATTATTATACATATATCAATTTTCAGTCTTCCCTTTCGAGACCCAGGATTGTAAAACTCACACCCTAGACACCCACAGCAATGATCCATTCGGTGATGATTAGTATTCCTAGGTGCAAATGAGGATAATGATAAATATACCATGGCATTAACTCTGTGATTGTTCAACAAGTTCATTTCGAGATTAATTATAAATGGTGACAGATAGACAACAATTATCCTCAAAATGAAATTGATACAAAATGTGAAATTTATTCCCTGGACACGGCAATAAATGATTTAGATGGATATTTTCCCCACCAACCTCTCCCTGGAGATGGTCAAGCACGAATGTTTTGATGAGAGTTTGAATCCCACAGCTGACCAAGGTCATTGGAATCCAAATTGTCCTCCTGATGGCATTGTTGTTATTCCAGTGATAACCAAGTCCATGAAGAATAAAAGTGAAGATGATGATCTTAATGTTAGTCATACTATGTTTGATAATGATATTCACATTGTTACTGATGTAAAACATTTTAGTTAATCAAAGAAATGATGAGACATTGAAATGTTGTTACAATTCTTCAGTAAAAGTGAGTGATATTCACAACTACAAAACATATGTCTATCTCAAAAATGATGTACTCATTAGAAAATACCTGCCTCATTTTGCAAAGAGGGAAGATTGCCATTTAATACTACATCAAATTGTTGTCCCACATAAATTTATGGATAAAATACTGACAATTGCCAAATATAATTCTCATGTACGCATTAAAAAAACTTTGTCTTGTATAAGAAATCATTTTATTGGACGTATTTGTGACGAACTTTTTTCTTTCACTGCATGATTTATTTGTCATTCGTCAGCGTCTCATTCAAAACGACTTCAAATCTGGTGGACGATATATATTTGCCAAGGCAGATTAACATCTTAAGTTAAGATACTCAAAACATGGACAGCCTTTTTCCAATAAAGCTCTAAATTTTGCTTACGGAAATTTTGGTCGATAGGTGGAAAACCTTGCCATTGTATAACGGAACACGCGCTTTCAGCTTAAGGCTTATTTACCTGTTCAAATTGTCTGCCCATTGTATCCATACCTTCTGCTAATTACCTTTTCCAAACAAGACTCCAACGTGCCTATGCCCTGAGGTACTTGTCTCGTTCAAGAGTAACTAAAATTGCATTTAAGGTCTAGCTCTCCGTTAATTCTTCGTTACTCCGTATTAATCAAAGCATCCGAATATCATTGGCTATCTTAAACAGGAACATTCTTCTGATTGGCTATTCCCATAATTCCAACGCGTTCCTTTAATTCACAAAATCAAATTCATTTCTGAACTGAATGACACACACGCTAAGAATCCCAAGAAAGAAGAGTTATCCCTCCAATTTCAAACTTGTAAAAGTTCTTCTTCTCTCGGCTGAAGGTAAAATGAATTATTGGTTAACATTCAAAGTGGAACGAGATATTACTGTGGATTCAATGCTTAATCTATTATTACTATTATAGTTTGTGTATATATGGATGTTCGTAAGTTGGAATACCTGTACAAAACTATATATATATGTATCTTATACTCTAGTTAACATTTGTTTATGATATATGCTATTATTTCATTTATATTCAATATGTAAATTGCTTGAATGGCTGTACTCTACCGTCAATCGCCGGCCACGCATTATAACCTCAATTATAATTAATAAAAATAAATTAAGAAATACCAGGGACACATGCCTGTTAAATTCTCATCAGGTAAGATAACTCGACTGTCAGTTGATGTTTGATACAAATGTAATAACTACCATTATCATGGAGTTACTGTTTCTCCTTGCCTTTGTCGGCAAATGAATGCTATTATGATGTGTCGCTCAAGGACATCCGGTGGCGAAAGACAAAGTCGATTGGCTCTAAGATCTCGTTGTTTTAACTCTCAACTGAAGGTCCTTGTCCTTGAAGCACCCAGCCCGTACCGAATCCCTGCCTCACAGTCCTTGCATAGTGGTAAACCCCTGATGTCAGTCATCCCCGACACCAGAACATTCCTTTCAGTTCATAACTACAACACACTGTTGTAAAGTCCAGAAAACCCTGCAAGCAGGAGCCAACCCTGGAACTAGCTGATACATTTGCCTCAATCAAGCAAGCCGGCAGGACAAAGATAAGCCAAACGGGTTTATACCATTTTCAAATGTATTTTCCACAGAAACAAATGATTAGAAACTAAATCAATCAATCAATCATAAATAAATCAATAAATAAATCAATAGATAAATAAATAATAAATTAGATCCACTCAATTAGAACTATTCTTCCTGATATTAAATAAATACCTATTCTTTCTATCTTTTCCTGTAACAATCTAATTACATTTTATGTAAAGAATTGTTATTATTTTATTGGGCGTTACTATTGTCTTGACTCACTTGTTATTAATGCAATTAAGTTATAAGGGACCCTAAGGCAATTCTTAATCACCCCTAGATTAAACCTGAGCCGTTTGTGAAATAGGTTGAGTGGCGCAGCTGGTAACGAGAGCCATAGCGCGCAAACTAGTTCGAATCCAGACCAT
This sequence comes from Berghia stephanieae, assembly GCF_034508935.2. Lineage (NCBI taxonomy): Eukaryota > Metazoa > Mollusca > Gastropoda > Nudibranchia > Aeolidiidae > Berghia > Berghia stephanieae. Next base: position 682,676 of record NC_088374.1, on the reverse strand, counting down.
TGAGCTATCGGTTGGACTCGATTCCACAAAAAATAATACACAACCCGCCACAGTATTTAAGAAAAGGTGTCATAAACTATGTTAACTGTTGCAGTGCATGGCAACTTAGCATGAAAACTACAATACCTTAGTTCAACCTCAAACCAATAAAAGTTACAGGTGAACATTTTTATACACTAATTATTGACTGTGTAGGGCCCTTGCCCACCAACAAAAGTAAAACTCAATATATTTTTACAATATTATGCCCCGTCACTCGAGGTCTTCCCATTCAGAAATATTAGAGCTAAAACAATTCTAAATTGCCTCTATAAATATTTTACTATGTTTGGAATTCCTCTGGAAATCAAAAGTGATCGAGAGACCAATTTTAAGAGTAAAATACTACAAAACCCGTTAGAAGATTTTGGGATAAAACATATTTTCTCTTTTGTCTACCATCCTGTAACTCGGGGAGCTTTAGAGCGTTATCATAAAACTATAAAAAGTCTTCTTAGAACCTTTTGTATTGACATGAAACAGGATTGGAATGAAAATTTACCCCTTGTTCTCTTTGCAACAAGGAACATGAGCAAGGAATCTTTGGGCTTTCCCCTCTGAGTTAGTCGTTGGACATACTGTCAGAGGACCTTTGGAAATTCTAAAACACAAACTTATTTCAAATCAGATTACTAATGTTTTGGAATATGTCATTGACTTTAGGACCGTTTTTTATATTTTTGGAAGTAGCAAAGAGAATTTTGTCCTGTACAAACGATAAAATGAAATTTACATACAGATTAAAATGTAAACCACGTTTATTCAATGTTGTTGACAGCGTTTTAGTTTTCCTCCCTATCAATTAATTACCACCATTTTAAGGTCAAATTGTCAAGCCCTTACAAAATACTATAGTTTTCCTCCCTACCAAGTAATTACCACCACTTTAAGGTCAAATTGTCAGGCCCTTACAAAATACTATAGTTTTCCTCCCTACCAATTAATTACCACCACTTTAAGGTCAAATTGTCAGGCCCTTACAAAATACTATAGTTTTCCTCCCTACCAATTAATTACCACCACTTTAAGGTCAAATTGTCAGGCCCATACAAAATACTATAGTTTTCCTCCCTACCAATTAATTACCACCACTTTAAGGTCAAATTGTCAGGCCCTTACAAAATACTATAGTTTTCATCCCTACCAAGTAATTACCACCACTTTAAGGTCAAATTGTCAGGCCCTTACAAAATACTATAGTTTTGCTCCCTACCAATTAATTACCACCACTTTAAGGTCAAATTGTCAGGCCCTTACAAAATACTATAGTTTTCCTCCCTACCAATTACCATCACTGTAATGTCAAATTGTCAAGCCCTTACAAAATACTATAGTTTTCCTCCCTACCAATTACCACCACTGTAAGGTCAAATTGTCAGGCCCTTACAATATACTATAGTTTTCCTCCCTACCAATTACCACCACTGTAAGGTCAAATTGTCAAGCCCTTACAAAATACTATAGTTTTCCTCCCTACCAATTACCACCACTGTAAGGTCAAATTGTCAAGCCCTTACAAAATACTATAGATTTCCTCCCTACCAATTACCACCACTTTAAGGTCAAATTGTCATGCCCTTACAAAATACTATAGTTTTCCTCCCTACCAATTAATTACCACCACTTTAAGGTCAAATTGTCAGGCCCTTACAAAATACTATAGTTTTCCTCCCTACCAAGTAATTACCACCACTTTAAGGTCAAATTGTCAGGGCCTTACAAAATACTATAGTTTTCCTCCCTACCAATTAATTACAACCACTTTAAGGACAAATTGTCAGGCCCTTACAAAATACTAACGTTTTCCTCCCTACCAATTACCACCACTTTAAGGTCAAATTGTCAGGCCCTTACAAAATACTATAGTTTTCCTCCCTACCAATTACCACCACTGTAAGGTCAAATTGTCAGACCCTTACAAAATACTATAGTTTTCCTCCCTACCAATTACCACCACTGTAAGGTCAAATTGTCAGGCCCTTACAAAATACTATAGTTTTCCTCCCTACCAATTACCACCACTTTAAGGTCAAATTGTCAGGCCCTTACAAAATACTATAGACTTCCTCCCTACCAATTACCACCACTTTAAGGTCACATTGTCAGACCCTTACAAAATACTAGAAAAAAAAAATCAGCGATACAAATTACCTGATTCAAACTCCTGACATAAAGAAAAAGAAAGAAGTCTTTCATATTAATTTAATCAAACCATTATTTGAAGTTGACTTCAGAAAATTATGGGAATACCTGGATCGAATGGACAGCCACCTGAATCATCTCTGACCCAAACTGCGAGACGATGTGAGAGTCATCCCCACCCGGCATCTAGACGTTTGATCCGATGAACCCCGTGTCTCTCTTCTTCCGTCCTGTGACATCAGACTTGAATCTGTGAAAGCTATCCAACCGACCTACCATAGATTGCCCTCGGCAAAGAAAATCATTCTCAAAAGAGAACTCAACAAACATTTAAACGACAACGTTCTTTCAAACAGCGAGTCCAACAATTCATCACCGTGTTTATTGAGAAAAAAGGCTGCTGCTTCTTATGGTTCACACTATTATGTTATGACGATCGACCCAATCAGCAAAGTCCGGTCCGCATTCGTGCACCGTCGCGAACCCGCCTGGTAGCATCGTCACAACACACCTTTCGACTAGATGCTCTGCCGTTTCGGGTTCTTGCCCACAGCGTGGACATATTGGACAGGAAGTTAGACCCCACTGATGTAACGTACCGGCCGTTAGGCAGCTCCTCGACCGAAGTCGATTCGCAGCTACCCAGTGTCTCCTCTTACTGGTATCAAAGCCTGGCAACCTCTCACCAAGCTTAGAGGAGTGTAGGTCCCCGCCCCCACGAGGGATTGAATTTGTCCAAACCGACTTCCATCTCGTATGTGCAGCTCTGTCCGTAGTCAGGGATTCTGCGTACAAGGGTTGCCGGGACTTAATTCGGCTCGAAACGGGGGCACCGTTCATTATGCGCATGAGAGGGGTATCCCCATTCCCTCTCTCTTTGATCTTACTTTGCCAGTTTCCCGTAATGGTCTCCCTCCGGACATCTGGGGGCTGGATCGCCGCCATTATCGGGCCCCATTCTCTAGGGGTTGTTGCTAGCGTTCCCGACACTATGTGCATCGACTTGCGAAGTTTTACATCCACCTTCTCAACGTTTCTGCTTCTACCCCACACTGGAGCGCAATACTCCGCGGTGGAATAGCATAGTGCCAGGGCGGATGTTCTCAGGAGCGCTTGGCTAGCGCCCCAAGTCGATCCCGCCAGCTTCCTCAGAAGACAATTCCGCTTCTCTATCTTCCGGGCAACCCCTTCGAGATGAACCCGATAGGTAAGACTGCGATCCAACGTCACCCCTAAATATTTTGGACGCGGCTCATATGGGAGTGGCTGGTCCCCGACTAGAACATTCAGTTTACGGGTGTGCCAACCACTGCATAAGTGAAATGCAGTGGCCACGGTTTTTGAGGTGTTCATCTTCAGGTACCACTTGTCAAAGTAGGATTTGAGTCTGGTGACGTCCTCGCTGAGTACGCTCTCGAGACGGGTCCACACTTTACTCTGAGTAACGAGTGCCCAGTCGTCTGCGTATCCCAGCCTCAGGGAGGAAGTGTTCGGCATATCGCTAATGTAAACGTTAAACAACATTGGCGCAAGTACCGACCCCTGAGGGACCCCATTCTTCAATTTCCTAACTTTGCTCGTGACGTCTCCCAGCGCGACGTGGAATTGCCTTTCCCCTAAGATCGAAGAGAACAACTTCAAGGTCTTTTTGCACCTTATGATTTTTGCAAGTTTGAGCATTAACCCATCGCACCAGACCGTATCGTACGCCGCTGATAGGTCTATAAACACAGCACCTGTTTGCTGTTTTCTCTCGAACCCGTGCTCAATATGCTCTGTAAGGGCAATGACCTGCTCCGTGGTGCACCTCCCTTCCCTGAAGCCTGCCTGCTCGGGTGGCAGGGCAGCGTCTAGGACCGGCCCCCATCGGTTTAATAGAACACGCTCCAACAATTTGTAAAGACAGCTCAGCAGCGATATGGGTCTGTAACTGTCTGCCTCCTTCGCCGGCTTCCCTGGCTTCAGGATGGCAACTATCTTCGCATGCTTCCACACTTGTGGAAGCTTTCCTTTTGCAAGGATGTCAGACATTGCCTCTGCTAGCCAGGCCCGTGCCCTGGGGCCCAGATGCGTCACCATATCGGGATATACACCATCTATCCCTGCTGCTTTGCCGTTCTTCACTTCGCTAATGGCTGCACCCACTTCTCGGGGACTGAACGGGGCCGTCCAGTCCGACTCCTCCGCAGGTAGCGAGTCAAAAATCGTACGGTACGCCTTGCGGACACCGCGCTCGAAAGCCTGATTAGGGACCCGCTTCCTACGGTTCTTAATATTCTTGGCAATTGTGTCTGCCTCGCATTCCGGTGCAGCCTTCGCGAAATTCCGATCTGGGTCCAATTTCTTTATCAAACGCCAAGCGTGGCGGTTGGAGTGTGTAAAGTCGAGACTTTCCAAGGTCTCCTGCCACCGTTGCTTCCTTCCCTCTGCCAGAGACTGAAGTAATCTATCGGCTGCGTCCTGGGACTGGGTCTGCTGGTACTCTCGGTACAGCTCTTCCGACTCTGCTGTCCAGCAAGGGGTGTAGAATTTCCGTTTGCCCCGTGGAATAGAGCGTTGAGCGCTTTTAACCAGTAGCCTACTGAATCTGGTTATATTCTTGGACTTGGGAGGAATGGCAGGGCAGACCTGCTCGATATAGTAACTGAATTCCTCCCAGTCAGCCTTCCTGAAATTCCATCTGCAAAGTGGGAGAGACTGCACCCTCGGTATTGTCACCCCAGCTGTGACAAGAACCGGCCTGTGCTGGCTATGCGGAAAGTCCCCGAGGACTGTCCGTTTCACCTGCAGTGGTTCACCGTTCGCGCCTTTCGTTACGAGGGTGAGGTCTGGAGTATACTCCTTCTTATGGCGGGTACCCCGGAAGGTACCCTTGGCTGTAGGATCGTACACTAGGTGTAGATCATTACAGTCCATCCATGAGCGGAGTTGTCTTCCTGCCTCTTTACAGTCTCGGTAGCCCCATTCGTGATGGTGGCTATTAAAGTCTCCCAGACAGATGGAAGGATGGCTGACCACCGGAACCGGTGATGTAGTCCAGGTCGCTCTAGGTGGTTTGTAAATATTATGCAAACACAGTCCACCTACTTCCACGGAAATTCGGTTCACCCCATTACTGTCCGTTACGCTCTCAATGACCCTTACCTTCGTTGGCTCTTTAGCGTAAACGCTAACCCCTCCTTTGAGCCTCGAAGTGTCCTCGCGTTGGACCACCGTATAGCCTGGGATCTGGAATCGGGAAGATTGCGCGCCTGAATAAAGGTGGGTCTCCTGTAACAGGAGGATATCTACGCAATGAACGGCCAATAGCTTTGATAAAAGCTCATTTTTTGCCATACTCTGGCTCTCGACGTTCAGGGACAATATACGCGTCAGTTCGCCATCCCCGCCGTCGCATTTTCCGTTCGGCAGGCCGCGAATCGATTGATGCATGGGACGTTTGCTTTTTTCTCGGACGTGTCGACGACCCTGGCGACACGAACGCGGTATTATTTGGCTAGGCGGCAGACCGCTTCGCCATTGACGGGACTGATTGGGACTCGACATAAGGATAATAGTGTGGCGCCCGGGATAGGGCTGCTATTCGGGCACCGGGTTTTGATCAAATTTAGTCACACACCGGGGCGAGCAGCTCATGTGGCTCGTTGGCTCGATACCCGGGATGGTCTCGTGACGGTCGACCGGGATTTACACCTTTGCCCTCCCGTGTGCCTCAAGCCCCCTCACCAACTGCAAGGTAAAGATCCACGAGGCAGACGAAAGCTGGAGACGTATTGTGGACTGTCGACGACTTAACGAAATGTCGCATTCCAAGTATTGATGACGTCATCGACAACGTCTCATCAGCCAAAGTGCTAAGTGTCATCGATCTCAAATCTGGATATCTTCAAGTCTCCCTTCACCAAGACTCCAAACATCTTACAATACAGCCTTCAGTCACCTCATTTGGGCTCTCCGAATACAACGTCATTCCATTCGGCTTGGCCGGGGCACCCGCCGCATTTCAGCACCGCCTTAATAATATATTGTATGGATCAGATAACTTTCCAGCGGTCTATATTGACGACATCGTCGTTTTTTCTGAGACGTGGGAGGATCATGGGGCACATCTCGTGGCCGTTTTCAAAATTCTTGATGACTACAACATCGTCATTAATATGGACAAATTGACAATCGGGTGTGAAACTGTGACATATCTGAGACATGAACTCCGCAATGAACGCGTCCGACCAACCTCAGGCAAGATTTCACATGTTATGAATTTCCCTGTGCCTAGAAATAGACGAGAATTGATGCGTTTCCTAGGAATAGTCGGCTTCTATCGCTGTCTCTGTCCTCATGTCTCCTATATCGCTGCACCAATGAGACATCTACTGAAAAAAGATTTATGAAGTATCGTTCCTTTTTTAAATGTTATTTGTACAGAATCCAAGTGTGAACGGCTGTGGGATATTAGTATTCGGTATTTGTGTTCACCTCATCAATAGAGACTTTATGACAATAAACTGAAAAAGTTGGGCGTGAATCTCCTCCCCCCCTTTTGCCCTACTGTAGGGTATAAATCTTTTTGTTAACTCTTTATTGCCATCCGGAAATATAACGGAACGACCCATGAACATATATGTAACGTTTGTAGTCTGGTTAATACAGTTGAGTGAGAAATCATAAATGCGGATGGCAAAAAACAATAACAAAGACCCGAGTAATGTCAACTACATTCTATCTATGGATACAACGAAGTTAACGTCACTCGGGTCTTTGTTATTGTTTTTTTTTTTTTTTTTTACGAATACTTCTCACTTAACTGAATTATTCAGACTATAAAAGTTCAAGGTTACACATACATTTGTGTCTCGGTCCGTTATACTTCCGGGTGGTAATGTTGTGAGTTTCTTAGTCAAGCACACACTATCTATATGGCAGAGAAACAGTCTAGCCAAGTACATTCTTTGTCAAATATTTATTTCTGGTTTCGGAGTTAGGCTTGTGAGCCTGAAGAAGGGATTTGAACACAAAACGTTCTGTTTTTGATGTCTTATTGACTTCCTGAAGCTGGTGTGTTCTAATATCCATTTTATTTGTTACTTTTTAAGTTTTGTAAAACAAAAAGATAGATCGAAGATGACGTCACTCGGGTCTTTGTTATTGTTTTTTTCTTTGCCATCCGCGTTTATGAGTAATTCTCACTAAACTGTATTAACCAGACTATAAACCTTCAAGGTTACACATAGTTTTGTGTGTTAGTCCGTCATACTTACGGGTGGCAATGTTGTGAGTTTCTTAGCCAAGCGCACACTATCTTTGAACTGTTTTTCTTTGTGTTTTAATACTATTTTCATGCGACTATGTGGTCTAGTGATTTGACTCTCGCCTTTGGATTCGAAAGGTTTGGGGTTGAGTCCCAAGAGGCGAATAGATAGTTGAGTCATTGGAAAACGTTCTTTATTCACAGCCTTTCATCGTACTCAGGTGTAAAATGAGTACCTTGGCGTTAACCGTCCGAAAAAAACAAACAAAAAATACAATGTAATCATCTAACAATCGTCAGGTCTCGTTCTCTATGTTGAGTGTTGCCGTTGGCTTGTCACCCTTTCTATAGCGCGTTGAGCACGTTTCGTGGATGTTGCCCTATTTAAAAAAGCTCAAATTCTCACAAAAATCAGTTAAGGCTGAGGCAGGGATTTGAGTCCGAAACGCGATGTATATTCATCATCATTGCCTTTTTCACCCTGGGTGAGGGTATAGGCCACAGACAAACAGTTTCCATCCTTCTCTATCCTGAGCCAACTTTTTTATCTCATTCCAGGTCTTACCACTTCTCTGTATATCAGCTTCTTTAATTCTTCTCCATGTTCCTCGTGGCCTTCCCCTTGATCTTCTGCCCTGAGGGTTCCAGTCCAATACTTTCTTTGTTATAGTGGAGTCATTCTTTCTAAGCGTGTGTCCAATCCACCTCCATCGTCTTCTTCCTATTTCCTCTCCCACTGGTTTCTGCTGTGTTCTTTTCCATACTTCTTCATATTTTATTCTATCCATCCATTTTATTCTAAGTAGCTTACGCATGCACCTGTTTACAAAAATCTGTACCCTCCTTATACATGCCTGTGCGATGTATATTATTCCTTGTTATATTTATTTTTGTTTAATACTTTTTGAATACCACGTTGAAGAATACATATGCTTATCAACATGTTATGTGTGTGTGTGTGTGTGTGTGTGTGTGTGTGCGCGTGCGCGCGTGTGTGTGTGTGGTTTAATGATAATGAAGGCCAATTTATTGACCCCAAACAAACAAACCAAACAACAATAATATCAATATCACGAAACCAATTTGGGAAAGCAATCTCTCTCGCTCTCCCCCCCCTCTCTCTCTCTCTCTCTCTCTCTCTCTCTCTCTCTGTCTCTCCCTTTCCATCGCTTTCTCTCACTCACTCACTCTCCCTCGCTCTCTCTCTCCCTCTCCCACTCCCCCTCCCTCTCCCCCTCTCTCTCACCCTTTTTCTATTACTCCTTCTAACCCCTTATCTCTAGACATCTCTCCCTCCCTCTCTCTCTCCTTCTCTCTCCCTCCCTCTCTCTCTCTCTCCTTCTCTCTCCCTCCCTCTCTCTCTCCTTCTCTCTCCCTCTCTCCTCTCTTTCTCCCTCTCTCTCTCTCTCTCTCTCTCTATGTATCCCTTTCTCTCCCCCCCTCTCTCCCTCTCCCTTCTTTCTCTCCCTTTCTCCCCTCTTTCTCCCTCTCTCTCTCCTTGGGAAATGCTACTTTCTCATATTCTCTCAACGTACTCAGATGTAAAATGAATACCTGGCCGTTAACGGCGTTGTCTCTGTCCGAAATTTAATATCGTCTAACAGGCGTCTTGTCTCGTCCTACGTGCAAAGTGTTGCTGTTGGCCAGGGACACCTTGTAAAGCGCCTTGAGCACGTTCAGTTAATATTGCGCCATACAAAAGCTCAAACAAATTATCAAACTTCGAAAAAAAAAATAATGAGATTTAATCGGTGTACAGGAGATTTTTGGAGAGAAAAAATTCCTACCCGATAAATAATTAAGATAGATTAAAAACTAGGAATGATAGAAACATCTAGTTTTTAGAAAATAGTTTTTCTTGACTATTCGTGTATATTTTTTTGTGGTGAAAATTTCGAGAAGATGATATAAGCCTTTACAATACAGAACCAAAAACTTGAGGTGTCAAAATGAGCCACTAAAGTAGAGAGAAAATCAAGTAAGTATATGTGACTCTCATTTAAGTTAACAACACAAAGCAAACGACGTTTCGGCCATTGTCCTTCCTCATGTAAACAAGATACAAAACATAAATTTGACACAAGCCATGCGTTGACTCGTTTTTATGTGTTCTTTCTATTTTTGCCAAAAAATTCGCTTGAAACAAATTTCTCTTTTTTTAACCAAAAAAAAAAAGAAAAAAGAATGCGAGTGTATTCGACATGCCCTTATATATGCAGGTCTGGTTACCCAATTCCTCATGGGCTCATTGTTGTAATGGAAATCTCAACAAATGGTACAAAAAACTTGTCCATTACAACAATGTTAAACTAGGCCCATAAAAGAGTTCGTATCTCAGACCTGTATATATGTACACATCGACTTTATTGCATCGAGTTATAGCATCTTCTTGACATTTTCACCTCAAAAGCTTGAATTGTGTTGAAAAACAATACAAAAAACTAGATGTTTCTATCACTTGTAGTTTTTAAGCTATTCTAATTCTTAATGGAGTAGTAATAAAAATTAACACCTATATATATATATATATATATATATATATATATATATATATATATATATATATATATTATTGTACTTTGTATAGCGCAATATCCACAAAATGTGCCCAAAGCGTTTTACATGGGGTCAATGGTTAACATAAACATTTAACATGTCGGACGGGACATGACGCCTGTTAGGCGATATTCCAATTTTTCGGACAAAGGCAACGCTGTTAACGGCCAGATGCTCATAATTTTACACCTGAGTACGGTGAGATAATGTGAGTAAAGAGCCTTTTCCAAGGACTCAACTATGCGCCGAGCGCGAGGCTCGAACCCAGCACTTTCCGATCCGAAAGTGAGTGTCATACAACTAGACCACATAGTCGCATATATATATATATATATATATATATATATAATATATATATATATATAATATATATATATATATATATATATATATATATATATATATACTCCGAAGACTCAAGTTTTGGAGAAATGTGGTACAAATAGAAATGAATGTACAAGCAGGTCTTCATCATCATCATCATCATCATCATCATCATCACCATCATCATCATCATCATCATCATCATCATCATCATCATCATCATCATCATCATCATCATCATCATCATCATCATCATCATCATATTTCTAGACGATTAGTTTTGATGAAATGTGCGAACCCACACATCTGACTTGGCCATATTTCATTTTGGATAAAAGATGTTTGACTGTTTCTGTTAGAAAATGGTAATCTAAATATGAAATAAATAACACACGACCATAGTTAGTTTTCGTGGGGAAATGTTTAATTTAATTCTGTATATGAATGGTAGATAAATAAATTGAATATAACTTTGAAAGTTAAAAAGATACTTTATAATGGCTGTAGTTATTGGGTGCAGACGTGGGACTGGCTAATAAAATATGATGATATCCATGTTGGAATTTGGTCATTTGTGGATGACCAAGGCGATTACAGTGTCCGTTTTTTGTTGTTGATGTATTTGTGTTGATGGTGATTTTTTGTTGTTGTAATGATAGTTGTGGTGGTGATATTATTAATAGTCGTTGTGATTTATGGTTGTTGTGATGAAAATGGTAAATTGTTATAGTCTTGGTGATGGTGAGTTGTTATAATCCTGGTTGTGGTAAATTGTTATAGTCTTGGTGATGGTGAGTTGTTATAATCCTGGTTGTGGTAAATTGTTATAGTCTTGGAAATGGTAAATTGTGTTATAGCCTTGGTGATGGTAAATATAATGATTGTGATCTGTTTATCAGTTCTGATTATTATAACATGAAATATGAAAAAAAAGAATATTTATTTTAAAAGAGATAAATATTATACAATGTCACGTATATGAGATAAACAATATTTACAGTAACAAAATGACAAATTATGATATACAATATTAATAACAGTTAATGTAAAGGAAATGATATAAACGTACTTAATTGAATTCCGTCAAGTTATTGGCGAGAGTTTTATCAGAAACGTCAGCTGTGACCAAATTATTATTTTTTTATGATAAAAAACCCACGGATTTAATTGTAAAACACAATCAGCCACTTTGTAGGGGACATAAGATAGGTGAACTACGCCAGTAAGCACATGTATTTTATTTTACTTTATTACATATCACCTCCATGGGTTATTTCCAAATGTGTAGAGCATTGGTAAAGAGCACTTGATCCATCTAAATGTAAAGTCTTACACACACGAAGATCTAGCCCACAACGTATCCATACTGTGTAACAAAGTACACTTAACTGCAGGTCTGATAACCCGATCCATTCTGGGCACATTGATATAATGGAACTCTAAAAATATTGTCCAATAAAAAAATGTTAAACTAGGCCCAAAATTGCGTTCGGATGTCAGACCTGCTTATATGTGGTTCATTGTCATCTTGATATAATGTTTGATAACGTATGTGATAATTAGAGAAATATAGCACATAATAGGGTCATGTGACCAGCATTGGATTACTAATTACGTCTGTATAATAATCTCTATATAAAGTGTGCGATAATTAGAGAAATATAGCATATAATAATGTTATAGACTAGCATTGAATTCCTAATTACGTCTGTATAATAATCTCTATATAAAGTGTGCGATAATTAGAGAAATATAGCATATAATAATGTCATATTATGACTAGCCTTGAATCACTAATTACGCAATTATCTATTGTTTAAGTCAGTGGGCTATTTAATGAGCTCGATGCACAGTTGAGTCCTTGGGAACCGAATCATTACTTACGTTATCTCACCTTACTCAGGTGTAAAATGATACCCTGGCCGTTAAGAACGTTCCCATTGGAAAAAAAATAATTGGAAAATCTCCCAATTGGCGTCATGTTTCGTTCATCATGTCACGTGTTGATGTTGACCAGGGACCCTTTATAAAACACTTTAAGTACCTTTTGTGGAAATTGCGTAATATATAAACAGATCAAAACAGTGGGAGGTATTGTCACATTACACAAATGTCAAATATTTCTAATCTTCTAAAATTATACGGAAAACATCCTATTAATCATATTCAGCGATTCAGAGAGGAAAAAATGCTTCTATTTTTTAAAAAAAAACTTTAATTACAATGAAATAAACTGAAACCAGATAAACAAAAAGTCTTCCAAAGCCGGGGAGAATTATAATTTTCTTATTTATTTTTCTCTCTTTGACTTTGTTAAAAATTCTATAAAATCTACTGAGGTTTAGAACGGAAATTAACTATTTTTATTTTTTTGTGTTTTGACATAAAATCTTGTTTTAATTAAAGGAGGGAGATAATCCATGTATATCAACAAGTAGTTAAAAACCATTGAGTTGTTTCCCTTTAATTTGCCTAGATATCCAATATCTACGATAAATCATAATTAGTGCCCCGTCGCGTCACATTGCTGTTATATCGGAGCAATGGAGATGATGACAATGGATTTGGTAGTAATAAAAATAGAACACTGTGAGGAATTTTCCTTTACATTTATAGAGATAGGTTGTTGTCTGTAAAATGTGTCGCATCGTCCGGAAACGGTAATGTCTTCAGGTGACCGAATTGATGCAATTAGAAATTAATATAAAACATTGATTGGTATGGCTATATTTTATTTATTTGAGGAGGGAGAGGGGAGGGAGAAACAATATTTCTCCGACGTGACACCAGATAATGATGATGGGACACATTTTAAATTGATATTTATTCATCATGAGACTGAAACGGTTGTTGTACGCGTTTACTCTACATTCTTATAACGTGTATACAACTATGTTATTATATATCATGTAACTGTTTATTATATTATGATGATTACATACAAGGATAATGATGATTTAGATGATGGTGACGATGATAATATTGATGATTACAAAAATAGACATATGGACGACGACGGCGACGACGATGATGATGATGATGATGATGATGATGATGATGATGATGATGATGATGATGATGATGATGATGATGATGATGATGATGATGATGATGATGATGATGATGATGATGATGATGATGATGATGATGATGATGATGATGATGATGATGATGATGATGATGATGATGATGATGATGATGATGATGATGATGATGATAACGGTAACGACGACTACGACGACCATAATGATGATGATAATAATGACGATGTGGTGTTGATGTTGGAGTTTGGTGAATGATTTAAACCAGGATTATCAGAAAACGGACACCATTGATGACTGGATTTAAATGGGTTTCAATAGATATCCAGTAAAATAGGAGTAGTGATCTATTTTATCTGTCTTCGTGTATTTCACCACAGGCCTGGCGGTCTGTCCTTTGTCCAACAAGACCGCCGTACTCACAGATGACTGGTCCTGGTTGTCCTTGTCATAGGATCTCAGCGTTGCAATCGTCTCAGTCCCAGACATCAAATTGACTGTAGTATAATCTGTAATAAATAAATGTAGATGTTTTGTATGTGTGTGCGTGTGTGTGCGTGTGTGTGTGTGTGTAATAAAGTCATAACAATCATTTACAACACACAATTCTATACAAACACACACCGATGCAATTTTTAAAAAATTGAGCTTTTATATAGCGCAACATCTAATAAACGTGCTCAAGGCGCTTTACAAGGGGTTCGTAGTCAACAGCAACATTTAACATGTAGGACGGAACATGACACCTGTTAGGCGATATTACATTTTTTCTTTGGACAGGGACAACGCTGTTAACTACCAGGTACTCATTGTATACCTGAGTAAGGTGAACAAATGTGAGCAAAGAGCCTTCTTCAAGGACTCTACTATGCATAGAGCGAGACTCGAACCCAGGACCTTCGGATCCGAAAGAAATTGTCATACCACTAGACCACATAGCCGCACGGATTAGTCTATAAAATGAGATATAGAGACTTACTGTGGTCATACTGGCTTTATTGTCATACGGAATAAATTCAACGGGTTCCGTTGTCGTAATAATGTAAAAACAAATGATGGTGACGATGATATAATGGGTATTGATTTATGCTTAATAGGATGAGTTTGACCTTGATGAAAGTGTGACCTTGAGAGGAATGATGGCCTTGGTGATAAATTTCGAAATGTTGCCGTTATTGGAAATTAAAGTAATAATAACAAAGAAGAAAAATAATAGTAAAAAAAAATGATATATTGATAATAATGATATTAATAATAATAAAAATAATAATAATAATAATAATAATAATAATAATAAATAATAATAATATAATAATAATAATAATAATAATAAATAATAATAATAATAATAATAATAATAATTAATAATAATAATAATAATATGATAATAATAATAATAATAATAATAATAATAATAATAATAATAATAATAATAATAATGATAATAATAATAATGATAATAATAATAATAATGATAATAATAATAATAATATAGTCATTATCATCATCATCGTCATCATCATCGTCGTCGTCGTTGTCATGATCATCTTCGTCATCATTATTATCATAATCATCATCATCATCATCACTCTTTTCAGCATCATCATAATCGTCATCACAAACAACTCACAGCACACAATGACACAAAACATCAATCTTACCGCCATCACTAGAAGTCCTAACCACCAAATGAAAGACGTAAATCCCCTTGATCGGTGCCGTGAATGTCCCGGTGGAAGGATTAAATTGTCCACCTAGATCCATGATTCGATCCGTGAATAGAAGGGTCTGTCCAGTAATTACTCTTGTGTTGTCGTTTTTATTGTAGCCGTAGCTAAAGGCTACTGGGGACAGATCTGGAATAAATTATTTGGTATGGGATTAGAGATGATGATGATGATGATGATGATGATGATGATGATGATGATGATGATGATGATGATGATGATGATGATGATGATGGTGATGATGTTGATGATGACGATGACAATGATGATGATGATGATGATGATGATGATGATGATGATGATGATGATGATGATGATGATGATGACCTTTTTATTAATACACGTTAATATATTCTTTGCTGGATACAATAGATAATAACACCTGACTATGTATAGTCTAGTCTATCAGTTCATATAAAACACTTCTGAGTACACAATGGATTCACGACATATGAATTATATTATTACACACTATTGTAGAAAGCATTTTATCATTGTTATATCCTGAACAGTTGTCTGTATGACCTTCAAGTGTCAAAAAGTTGTTATTTTTAGCATTTTGATCAAGACAACTCCAGACTTGGGGCAGCGTGGCTCAGCGGTATACGGTCCTTGCTTTGTACACGAAAGGTACCTAGTTCGATTTGTGTGGCCTAAGCAAGTCACGTGAGCAGCGCAGCTCAGCAGTACACGGTCCTTGCTTCGTACCCGAAAGGTATCAAGTTCGATCACCCGCCGCTGCGCTGTGTGCCCTTCATCAAGTCACATCGCCCTAGCTTAATTTGCGGCGCTGCTCTGCGGCTGACACGAGGGTTATTACTGTATTCCCTTGGAATAGACCCTAAAGACAATTTTGCCATGAGATGAATAAAAGGAATTTTGATTTAATTAATTCTTTATTTTTGTATTAAACAGACATAAAATCTTCTTGCCACCCTTTGGATAGGACGCAACTCTAAGATAAATGTAATTCAACAAGGTCAAACAAACCCAACTATCCGATAATTTCCTTTACATTCCAGCAGAATCAAAATCTCGGAATGCCTTTGTCCAATGGGACGCCCTTAATTAAAAAAAAAAATTTAATTAAATCACAATTACCGTACTTTCTGCCATACTTAAATTTCATCTTATCATCCAATCATTGCTGGATGAACATCAATAGACAAATTGGACCATATTGTCGGTGTTATTTCTATTTGTTTTATTAAAACACGATCTGAACACGGAATATAATTGTTTTATTCAAGATGTAGACATTAAAACGGATACTCAATCCAAGTGTTTGAACGTTTCCCATTTTACACGTCCCGCCTGATTTAAGGTAATCAAGTATTTATAACAATACGATATTTGTCATATTTATCTACTGATGCTATGTGTTTAGATTAAATACTCAAAAGATTCCCTAGTCAGATTAAATATATCAACACGTTAAAATGCGGGTAACCATTAATATTCATAGGCTACTAGATATATTTTAATGAGAACTAATCACTTAAATAATAAGGAAGAGCCGATTGACA
>NC_088374.1:638573-661073 GCF_034508935.2 Berghia stephanieae | reverse complement strand
GATAAAAAAAGCCCCCATTAAATCCTGCGACCTTCATCCCCTACCAGCACAGCTTTTGGCCAGCTCCATCGATACATTATTACCATCCATCACATCAATCATAAATACATCCATACTGACTGGCGAAGTTCCATCGTGCTTTAAAAGTGCCCTCGTCAAACCACTTCTGAAGAAACCATCACTAGACCACAATATATTAAACAATTATCGTCCTGTATCAAATTTACCTTTTTTGTCAAAACTTTTGGAGAGGGTAGTTCTTACACAATTAACATCTCATCTTAAGAACAACAGTTTGGAACAACCCTTTCAGTCAGCCTACAAACATCAACACAGTACTAAAACGGCGCTTCTTAAAATCTTTAATGACTTGTTATGTAATGCTGATGCTAACAATATCAATGTATTATGCCTTTTAGATCTTTCAGCTGCCTTTGACACCATTGACCATGACATTTTGTTAAGAAGACTAGAAAATACGTTCGGCATAAAAGGAATTGCCCTTAAATGGTTTACATCATATTTACAGGATCGATGGCAGACTGTCGTGGTGAATGGTGTTCAATCAGAACAAGTTTTACTAAATTTTGGAGTGCCACAAGGCTCTGTTCTTGGCCCTGTCCTTTTTACTGTATATATGCAGCCCCTTTCTAGTGTGATATCCAGATTCAATCTGAGTTATCATTTTTATGCAGATGATACGCAAATATATGATTCAGCACCCCTTAGTAATTTACAGTTCTTAATACAACGAATTACGAGCTGTTTTAATGAGATTAAATCTTGGATGTACCACAATAAGTTAAAATTAAATGATAGTAAAACTGAGATTTTAATGTGTGGAAGACCGAGTATCCTTAAACAGGTAAATAAATCACTAATTACTCTCGGAAATAGCACAATAGAATTTTCAAATAAAGCAAAAAACCTTGGCGTCATCATTGATAAAGATCTTTCCATGACAAGCCACGTGAATAACACCATACAATCTATGTACATAGAAATGAAAAAAATAAGCAAAATTCGTAATTTAATACCGAAGCATATAACAGAACTTTTAATTAATTCCTTGGTTTTATCTAAATTGGACTATTGTAACTCCCTTTGGGCGAATTTAACTAAAGACAAAATTAGCAAACTTCAGGTTGCTCAAAATAACGCAGCCAGGCTCATTGTACGCAATAACAAAAAATACCCGTCAGCAACTCTTCTTCTCCGTGAGTTACATTGGCTTCCTGTTGAAAAAAGAGTTGCCTATAAGATTTGTACTGTTGTCTACAAATCCCTGAGCACGAACAGTCCCTCATATATTAAAACCTTCTAAACATATATATCCCCAATAGAAACTTGAGGTCAAGCAATGACCAATCAATCCTTGTCAAACCTAAGCCATTGCGTAAAATAGGTGAACAGTCTTTTCAATTTTCGGCCCCCCATTTTTGGAACTCTCTCCCGTCACACGTGAGATGCTCGGATTCGTTGACAACGTTCAAATCTCGCTTAAAGTTTTATCTTTTTACGTCATAATGTTGCAATATTATTTTCATATTTTGTTGTTGTTAAATTGAATTCGTATCACGTTTCCTTCACACTTGTCTCACTGTAATATGTTTTGTTTTATATCACTGTAAAGCGCTTAGAGCCTGTGACAACGGGGTAAAGCGCTATATAAATGCCATTTATTATTATATTATTATTAATCAGTTGGTAATCATAAAATAAAGATACTCAATCGAATTGTTTAAAAGTTTTCTATCAATGTACACCTCCCATCGTATTCAAGTTATTCCAATATTTACTACAGAAACACACACATACACAAACACAAACACAAACACACACATACACAAACACATACACAAACACACACATACACAAACACATACACAAACACAACCCCATACGAACTCTGGTCTTTTACGTCGATCCATTTATTCACTATTAGGTTTCAACTATTTATAAAAACATTGATTCTCATTCATGTCATTTATTCTCGTTCAATGGAAAAAAAAACAAGTTAAATATTCCATGTAATACTTGACTACCCTTATCCATAGAATATTTTCATTGAATGGAAAAAAAACGAATATTCCCAATAAATACTGACTACCCTTATCCATAGACTATTCTCATTGAATGGACTAAAACACGTTGAATATTCCCAATAAATACTGACTACCCTTATCCATAGACTATTCTCATTGAATGGAATAAAAAACGTTGAATATTCCCAATAAATACTGACTACCTTTACCTATAGACTATTCTTAGTCAATGGGGAAAAAAACTCACGGACTATTTTAACTAGATACTTGACACACCATTATTATTAGACTATTCTTATTCCATAGAACACAACACATGGGAATACTAAATAGATACATGACACACCATTATTATTAGACTATTCTTATTCCATAGAACACAACGCATGGGAGATACTAAATAGATACATGACACACCATTATTATTAGACTATTCTTATTCAATAGAACACAACGCATGGGAGATACTAAATAGATACATGACACACCATTATTATTAGACTATTCTTATTCCATAGAACACAACACATGGGAGATACTAAATAGATACATGACACACCATTATTATTAGACTATTCTTATTCCATAGAACAAAACACATGGGAGATACTAAATAGACACATGACACACCATTATTATTAGACTATTCTTATTCCATAGAACACAACGCATGGGAATACTAAATAGACACATGACACACCATTATTATTAGACTACTCTTATTCCATAGAACACAACGCATGGGAGATACTAAATAGATACATGACACACCATTATTATTAGACTATTCTTATTCCATAGAACACAACACATGGGAGATACTAAATAGATACATGACACACCATTATTATTAGACTATTCTTATTCAATAGAACACAACGCATGGGAGATACTAAATAGATACATGACACACCATTATTATTAGACTATTCTTATTCAATAGAACACAACACATGGGAGATACTAAATAGATACATGACACACCATTATTATTAGACTATTCTTATTCCATAGAACAAAACACATGGGAGATACTAAATAGACACATGACACACCATTATTATTAGACTATTCTTATTCAATAGAACACAACACATGGGAGATACTAAATAGATACATGACACACCATTATTATTAGACTATTCTTATTCAATAGAACACAACACATGGGAGATACTAAATAGATACATGACACACCATTATTATTAGACTATTCTTATTCCATAGAACAAAACACATGGGAGATACTAAATAGACACATGACACACCATTATTATTAGACTATTCTTATTCCATAGAACACAACGCATGGGAGATACTAAATAGACACATGACACACCATTATTATTAGACTACTCTTATTCCATAGAACACAACGCATGGGAGATACTAAATAGATACATGACACACCATTATTATTAGACTATTCTTATTCCATAGAACACAACACATGGGAGATACTAAATAGACACATGGTATGAAGTGAATAGAAAAGTGCCAGAAGACAATAGAGAATAAAAATTTTTCGCGGCGGTGGTGGGGTTTGAACCTGCGACCTTATTGGTACGACAACTCCGCCTGGCAGGTGAGAGCGTGGCTCTACCGTGTGAGCTATCCACGAACACAAAAATATTCGTTTCAAACTCAAAGTCATTACTAGATCCCTCTCTCACCCACTTCTTGAGACCGCCGATTCGTTCGTACACCACCATCGCGAATAATTTTGACCAGCAGTTAAGCTTAATAGCCAATATTCTCAACACAAACATATAACATAGAAACGATTGAGACATTGAGTATGCTCCGGTGTATGGGGTGAATTTTTAATTCAGAAAAGTGAGTGGAGCAGGCACTTATGTTGATAACAACAAGATATGAAGTGAATAGAAAAGTGCCAGAAGACAATAGAGAATAAAAATTTTTCGCGGCGGTGGTGGGGTTTGAACCTGCGACCTTATTGGTACGACAACTCCGCCTGGCAGGTGAGAGCGTGGCTCTACCGTGTGAGCTATCCACGAACACAAAAATATTCGTTTCAAACTCAAAGTCATTACTAGATCCCTCTCTCACCCACTTCTTGAGACCGCCGATTCGTTCGTACACCACCATCGCGAATAATTTTGACCAGCAGTTAAGCTTAATAGCCAATATTCTCAACACAAACATATAACATAGAAACGATTGAGACATTGAGTATGCTCCGGTGTATGGGGTGAATTTTTAATTCAGAAAAGTGAGTGGAGCAGGCACTTATGTTGATAACAGCAAGATATGAAGTGAATAGAAAAGTGCCAGAAGACAATAGAGAATAAAAATTTTTCGCGGCGGTGGTGGGGTTTGAACCTGCGACCTTATTGGTACGACAACTCCGCCTGGCAGGTGAGAGCGTGGCTCTACCGTGTGAGCTATCCACGAACACAAAAATATTCGTTTCAAACTCAAAGTTTGAACTCAAAAAAAAATTTTTATTCTCTATTGTCTTCTGGCACTTTTCTATTCACTTCATATCTTGTTGTTATCAACATAAGTGCCTGCTCCACTCACTTTTCTGAATTAAAAATTCACCCCATACACCGGAGCATACTCAATGTCTCAATCGTTTCTATGTTATATGTTTGTGTTGAGAATATTGGCTATTAAGCTTAACTGCTGGTCAAAATTATTCGCGATGGTGGTGTACGAACGAATCGGCGGTCTCAAGAAGTGGGTGAGAGAGGGATCTAGTAATGACTTTGAGTTTGAAACGAATATTTTTGTGTTCGTGGATAGCTCACACGGTAGAGCCACGCTCTCACCTGCCAGGCGGAGTTGTCGTACCAATAAGGTCGCAGGTTCAAACCCCACCACCGCCGCGAAAAATTTTTATTCTCTATTGTCTTCTGGCACTTTTCTATTCACTTCATATCTTGTTGTTATCAACATAAGTGCCTGCTCCACTCACTTTTCTGAATTAAATAGACACATGACACACGACTATCAATCAAGTCTTGGAAACGATTTTATTGATTCTCCATGTTTCTTTTGTCTTCTAACGCCGAGGAATTTGATCATTAAAAAAACAACTTTAGATCCATTTCTATCATTATTTTGACATACACCTAACCTTAATGTGTTATCCATATTCTTACCTTAAATCGATGGATGATGAACAGTATTATCGTTAAATTTACACCCAAGGCAGTCGCTTATTTTCTTAAGGTAACGTATTATATCTTCTATAGATTCAACACGCAATGGATGTACCCATTAAGGTTTATGATTTTAAAGACATTTAACGCAATCACCAAATAATAATTTAGACCATTTCACAATTTTGTCATACAATTGAGATGTATGTCTTATCTATCTACGTATACCTTTGTCCATTGAATCTTTTGTAGATTGGCACTGATTCTTTTCCATGCCTTCCAATACGTCAATTCTTGTTGAGACTGGGAAAATATGTGGAATTTGTATATAGTTTTCACTAATGTTGTGTGACAGCCCTTCACGTTATTTTATATTATCCAAACGCTACATTGATATAATATTTTGTTATAGGATTGAATGAGGTAAGTGTTTAGTGTAACATTTAGGTAAAATAAACCACCTTATTTTGTGGATTATAGACGCTACATTAATACTTTGTCATCTGCCATTATTACTGGCACGTGTTTACCTTGACAGTTTTGAACAAAATAAATCACCTTGATTATTATATTCCAAACACTCGTTAATACATTGCAATCGCTCACTAAACCGTTCATTAGCAAAATATACCACATCATTTTATATATTCCGAATTCTGTATTAACACATTATAATATATGATTGTCGTAGGCAGTGTTCATCAGAACAATTTATAGTAAAATAGATCACCTTATTGTGTTGTTTCAAAACGCTGCATTGACACATTATGATCGTTACAATATATTGTGAATGAAGAATTCACGATGATAAAGAATTGTGTCATAATATATTATTGTCTCTGCCCTTGTTGACTTCTGACTCTTCCACTCTCTCTTACTGAAATGCGTGCCAGTCTCATGAACCGTTAATGATCTCTGAGTGCACATTTGACAATGCTCTACAATATATGTTCATTCATAGTAGAATTGGTTTCACACAATTTAACAATAAATAGATATTAAAATTATAATAATCTCGGCAAATCCTTGACACATCATACATTATAATATACTATACCATACATGTATATTCATAGTATACTTCGTTTGACATATAATAACAGTAAATAGTTTATATAAATATTTATGTTTTATCTACGTGTACCTTTGTCCATATAATTTTTCATAGATCTACTCTGCTTCTTTTCCAAATCCTCCAACAAATCAAATCTTGATGAGACTGTGGGAGGAAAATTAAAGATAGAATTTAAATGTATCTAAACTTCTCGATACTTATGTTGCAAAATCGTCAATATTTCTCTTGTTCATATATGTTTTAGAATCACAAAATTTGATGAAAAAATATTTGGTATTGTTACACAGAATAATGTTTTTTATATAAAACTTGATTGCTCAACAACGTTATGTATAATATAACAGGTAGTTATTGAATTTAAATTCGAGTTAAAAATTCAGTCTGTGTGTTAGGTCAGTATGACATATCATTAAAATGTCTTGAAAGGCAAAGAGATCGAGAGAAAGAGAGAGTGAGAGATAGATATATAGATAGAGTTGGAGAAAGAGAGAATTAGATAGAAAGAGAGAGAGAGAGAGAGAGAGAGAGAGAGAGAGAGAGAGAGAGAGAGAGATAGTTTTTATCCCAAAAATTGATATTAAAATATATCACCTCATTGAGTGATTTCCAGACGCTACATTTATACATTATGATTGTGTAATATTTTAAAGTAAACATCACAATGGTGAGTTAGCAGTTTGTCATTGTTGTCGTTCTCTTCCTACATCGACTTCTAACACTATCTTCTTTTGTTGTTATATTATTAGCCAGTATGATGAACATTAAATAATCTGTGAGTTTACCCTTGACCAATCAGACTCTATAACGTATTCTACAATATCTGTATATTCATATAACAATTTCACATTAAATAGTTTATATAAAGATACTGTGTTATCTATGAATGTTACCTTTGTTCATGGAATCTTTCATCGATTGACTCTGGTTCTTTTCCAAATCTTCCAACAAATCAATTCTTGACGAGACTGTGTAAAGAAATTAAAGATTTTAATATAATGTAACCCTACCTTAACTAAATGTAAGAGAATCGTCAATATCTTAAAGAAGAATAAAATAGTTTTAATAGTTTTCTGATTCAAATATGTTTTATAAATAACAAAATTTGAAGAAAATTAATGTTCATATTTACATGAAATTAGATGAATGTAGGAGATAAATTGTTGATATATTAGCCAGTAGGATGAACCTTAAATAATCTGTAATTGTACCCTTGACCAATCACACTCTATAATATACTCTAACATATGTATATTCAAATTAGAATTGGTTTCATATAATGTAAAAGTAAACGGTATATATAAAGATGTGTGTAATAGCTAAGTGTTACCTTTGTCCATGGAATCTTTTATAGAATGATTTTGGGTCTTTTCCAAATCTTCCAACAAATCAATTCTTGACGAGAATGTGTGAAGAATATTAAAGATTTTTATTTCATGTAACCTTACTTTAACTAAATGTAGGAGAATTGTGCATATTTTAAAGAGAAATAAAATAGTTGTATTATTCAAATGGTTTTATAAATAATAAAATTTGAGGGAAATTCAATTTCATATTCACAGAAATTTAGCTGAATGCAAAGTTGGTTTTGCTCATCAAAGTTGTGTATCGACTTCTACCCCTCTTGTCTCATTTGGTGATATAATAGCCAGTATGATGAACCTTAAATAATATATGATTGTACCCTTGACCAATCACACTCTACAACATATTATAACATATATGTATATCCATAGTAGAATTTTTCCATATTATGTAGAAGTAAATCGATTGAATCTAAGTACTACCTTTGTCCATGGAATCTTTTATAGATTGATTCTGGTTCTTTTCCATTTCTTCCAACAAAACAATTCTTGACGAGACTGTGTAAAGAATATTAAAGACTATAATTTAATGTAACTCGGTTTTAATAAATGAAGATAATCGTCATATTATTTATGACACAAACCATGTTTTTCTTATTCAGATATGCTTCATAAATCACAAACGTGGAAGAAATATATCCCCTGTATTTACAAAAATTGAGCTGTTTCTATTATAATGAGATTGTACATGCGGTTCTGTTTTATATTATATTCGTCTAGTGTTTGTCAGGAGGGAGAGAAGAAGGATGAAGGATAAATAGATTTGGTTCGTTCATATCTGTGCTATACATATAATTTAGTTTCAGTATGAAATGTATCGTGTTTGTAAATCTTGAAAGGCAAAGAGAGAGAGAGAGAGAGAGAGAGAGAGAGAGAGAGAGAGAGAGAGAGAGGGAGAGAGAGAGACAGAGAGAGAGAGTAAGAGAGAGAGTTTGACATTCACACATGATCTGTCACTATAATTTTATATATACTTACTGTTTATCTTCAAAACGCTGCATTAATGAGATAAAATTGGATAAAATGTACTTTATTTATCTATTGCTGGAAATCTACAATTGGTATTGCCATAGTTTATTACATTATAATCTCATGCTATATCATTGATAACAAAATATGTCATCTTATTTTATATATTTCAAACAATGCATTGATACATTAGAATCTCTCCGTATAGCACTGTACATTAAAAAAATTCATCTTATTTTATATAATTCAAACGATGTAGGATAAATCATAATATCCCACTATCCCATTGTACAATAAGAATATAATCTTATTTTATATGCTTCAAACGCTGTGTTGATATATTATAGTATATGATTGATAAAAGCAAGTGTTTATCCGAACAATTTATAGTAAAATGTATAACCTTTTTGTGTGATTTCCAGACGTTGCATTCATACATTATCATTGTGTAATATTTTAAAGGAAACCATCACAATACTGAGTTAGGGGTTTGTCATAGATATCCATCACTTCCTATGTAGACTTTTAACCCTCCAATCTCTATTGGAATTTCCTACGTCTATTTGAACTTGTTATAATCTCTTTTTATTTTACATTTGACAAATCATTACTATAATATACTCTAACATACCTGCATATTTGTAGTCGAAATCGCTTGACAGGGAATGACAGTAAATAGTTTATATAACTATCTGTGTTTTAAATACGTGTTACCTTTGTCCATAGATTTACGCTGCATCTTTTCCAAATCTTCCAGCAAATCAAATCTTGACGAGACTGTGGAAAGAAAATTGAAGATTACAATTTAATGTAACTCTCTCTCTTTACTAAATGGAGGAAAATCGTCTATAACTCCAGTGTATAGCCAGTGTCGATTTTAGGTGAATTATGACTTATGAGATATAGCATGTCCATCGCACATTTGTATAGACTTGTCGATTTCAGATGAATCAGACTGTGTTATGATATAGAGAATGTCTATTGTACAATTGTACACACAATGTCTAATTTAGATGAATTAGTGTTATGATATATAGAATGTCTATTGTACCATTGTACAGACAATGTCTAATTTAGATGAATTAGTGTTATGCTGTAAATAATATCTATTGTACAATGTTACCAATATTGCCTATTTTAAATGAATCATTGTGTAAATATATAGAGAGATCTACTTTGCACCATTGTATAACAAGTGCAATTTAAGACGAATCACTGTGTTATATATTGTGTCACTCTATAGGATGTGTCAATTTTATATGGACCTATAAAGATTCAATAGAAAATGTCAAATTTACACATTTACAATGTAAATCTAAATACTCTAATCTTTATCAAATTAATTCTTTTGGAAGATAAAAGGACTATTAGAGTTTTTAAAATGAGAAATGATTTCACAGTGATTGTTAAGAAATAAATATCGTAAGATATTATATATTGTACAAAACTGCAATGCATTTCCTTTGTCAATTTAAGATTTGACATTGAATAGATATAAAACAAGCACTTTGCACTGGACAACGCAATAGATTACTAACGACTTCATACTTTAACAATGAGCATAATAGTTATAGCACTAACTTGTTACACGTGAGGATATTGTATGGCAATTATGAAATTCCAAATCTTGTATAAAATTAATCCATTTATAAAGACAACCAACTAAATAAAATCAAAGTTTAATGTACATTTTTGTTGTTTTGAAATGATTCATGAACTGAGAATAAAACCGATTTTTCTTTTTAGCAGAAGTAGATTTGATGACAAAGCAAATTATAGATGAATTGATTTCATCTGTGGAGAACCGATGATTTTATTAGGCAGATCAAATGCAGTTTACTCTATAGAAATATCTCACCTTTTTCATTTTCGTTCTTCTGCTCCTTTAGTTTTTTCTCCTGCTCCACCAATGTTGTGTCCTGCTCGGCCAGTTTAACTTTAAGCTTGGTGACTGAAATAAGGAAATATAGTTTCGTGTGTGAACGATTTGGTTCCATGTACCTACTGTATAATAGTTGTTATGTTCTATGAAAGTTATCAGTCTTAACATATGAAATGTTATGATAAAATAAATGACAATGTGATATAGTTGGGTATTAATATGAATGAAATAACATGTTAAATATCTTATCCATCATTTGATTTAGTCTTAATAGATAGACATACCTTCTTCCTGCATGCTTTTCTCTTTTTCTTTAAGTTCTTGGCCGTTTTTTTCCAATGTTGTTATTTTCTCTAACAAATATTTAACAATTACAGTGATATCCTCATCTGTAATAAAATTACAAATGATTGATGGATAAACAGTTTTACAAATTATAAGAAAGTCATGTAATTATAAAGTTTATGTGGAACAAACTAGGGTCGGTCATTCTCGAAATTTTATCTTGTTACTATAATCAACATGTTTTGGGATTTTTCATAAATTCTCTATATTGGTCTTTTTAAATTTACTCTTACCACAAAGACTATTATTTGTTTGATGGATGATAGTGTGTGATATTTGTTTCTGTCTCTAACGTTTTGACCATTAATTGTAGAGTCGGATATGTTAATGTAAGTAAAAGTCCTTACTCAAAGACAAAGATAAAAATGAATTCACACATCTATGTAAGATATAAATAGCATTATCCTAGTAGCAGCATAAGAATGTTGTCGTCGAATGTCAATAAATTGTCGTCAACAAGTCAACAAAGATTTGGCAAGATAGAACAGTCGAGATAGATGGAGCTTTTCATTCTTGATACTAAAATCTAAATTCAGCAATCCTGACAAAATACAGAATATTTATCGTTGATGTCATATACAATGTGATAAACATTTAATTTCATATGTAAATAACACGTTTTTTATCAGTTGAACATACGAGATTAAACGAAAAAAAAACAGAAATAGAGCCCGCTTAATTATATCGAAAAAAAACTATTTCTATTTTCTGCTTAAGTATCATGAAGTGTCGATGGTGGAGTAGTTTTTGCTTGTCCAAATATTTGTTCAGTAAATCCATACATTTCCTCGCATTGTCTAGATAGTCTTAACACACTCTTTGCCAACAAGACCAAATGCGTTGTATTTGTCACGATATAAGCAACAATTTTTATATTGCGATAACCGTTACAGTCTTTGTCGTATAACGAATTTTTTTTCTTAAAGAATCATGAAACAATGCCAGCCTAGCATTTATGAGATTGAACCAAAAAAAATGAAATAATAATAATTTGATACATGAAGATAGGTGAGAATAAGAGACTTATACTTTTAGAATTTGAAAAAAATGGACACTTCTCTACAGAAGAAATTATGGTGTTGAAGAAAAGAAATAAAGCTAGAGAAAGAGAGAGAGAGAGAAAGAGAGAGAGAAAGAGAGAGAGAGAGATAGTGTGTGTGTGCGTGTGTGTGTGTGTGTGAGATAAAGATAGTGTTACATACACAGAGAAAGATAGAGAGAGAGACCTTACTTTCAACCGTTACGTTAACTTCTGCCTTCATTTCATGCATTTGAAAATGTTCATCAAAATAATACATTTGACAGACGTATGTTCCAGTGTCTTCCTCGCCTGGGTTTTTGATCGTCAATTTGAGAAAATTGTTGATGGAATCTTTTGTCAGGTTACCGTGAGCCTGAAAATATCAGAAACGCCAAAGTCAGAACATTCATCCTTAATGTTTGTTTATGTGTCTAAACTATGTGCGGCCACATGGTGCAGTGGTATGGGACTGTTTTGTAGGATCGGAAGGTCCAGAGTTTGCATTCCACTCTGGGCTGTGCATAGTTGAGTCTGTGGAAAAAGGTTTTTTATTAACATTCTCTAACCGTACTCATGTGTAAACCGGATACCTGGTCGTTAATCGCGTTGTCTCTGTTCCAAAAAATATAATATCGCCTAACAGGCTTTGTGGCTTGTCTTACACACTACGTGTTGCTGTTGTCTTAGGACACCTTGTACAGAGCATTTGTAAAATTATTTGATATTGCCCTATATAAAAATGCTCAAAGCTCAATCTTAAGATTTTGTGGGATATCATTTATTTTTATCTTCTTTTGGATTGACACTCATTATCAAATAACAATGATTCACAGTTCCTTCATTAAAGTTTTAGTTTAGTAATATGAACATAAGAACGAAGTTCATCTCACTTCAGTTGTATCTCTGTAGGCTTAAAAAGCTTTAATGTCTGATATTAGATCATCATTTCTTTAATAGCCTTTTCTTTGAATTCAATTCAAATAAGTGAATACTTTTCTTTCAGCCTGATTGATATCATCTTGGTTACTCACTTCTCTCAGGAATTTGCGCCATGACTGCAACACTATTCCATTACTCATATCACCTCATATTATTTTTAACATTCATGTATCACTCTCAAGACTTTGTGGTGCACTTCAATATTTGAGTTTTATTTCTCACCTTTGCCAGTTGAAATTTTGTCTAGATTGGATCAAGCATACGAGAAGTACTTTCTGACTGGAAGTGGAACCTCACAAGTCCCAAAACATTATGATTAACATTCTCAGCAAGATAGCATAAGTTACGTAACATCGACATATTCTCAATTATTTTAATTGTGATGACCATGCAGTAGTAGTATCGAATGGCTACACCTCTATTTTGAATCTTTTAATCACCATTCATTTAAAAGAAAAATAATTCATCATATATAATATCTATATTCATATCATCTCAAACAATTTGTGATTGGTCTTTTTCAAATTAACTGGTTAACTTTGGGGGCCTTATTTATCACATGTTTATTCTATAATTGTCTTCAAATTATCTCTTGAGCTCTCTTCAGACCATGACACCAATTAATTGTAATGTTTTGACATTCAAAATGAAGTTTTGTTATTTTTGAATAAATGACTGCTATGACGATTCAAATAAATCTTAGGAATATAAAATTAGAAATGTTGTGCTTTAAACCGTCAAGTGTTTTACTCTGGAATACGTCGTTTAAAAAATTGATAAACAAAATAACAACTCGTCCTTCAAAAATCAATCAATGTAAATGCCTCTCATCTTAGTAAAATCTTTCAAACCTGGGACTTACAAAGTCCTTGAAAAAATTCATGTGTCTTAGTATTTTTGCAATAATGAGCTTATTTAAATCGATTGGCATTTCAAGTAAGAGTTTTCTAGCCAAATATCCAAAATACGGCAGTCAAACTAGTCAAATCTTACAATAAGAGCCATAAAAACCCTTTTTGTATTTCTATTCGTTTTGTTATATCAGAACAGACGTTTTACATATCACCCAGGTCTTATGGATTACAAGGGGACATATTTACACGAATTCAATTCTGAATTATCAATCAATTTTAAAATATATTGTTGGTCTCCATTGAGCCGGAAATGTGCCCTGAACTGTTTCGGAGATAATGCAGTATTTTATGGACACAATAAAAATAGTTATACATCAATAGAGATGGCTACAATGACCGGATTGTTATGACAAACAAGTTGATATTAAGACATGTAAACACTTGATGAAATCTGTGTTATGTTGGTTGTCAAATCCATTTGAAATGTTTTGTTATTTGTTTTATTTCCTTAACTCAATGAATTCTTACGTCACAATGGAATTGGATGATGCTATACAGACGAGAACGTCTAACGGAGAAAAACTGACTATTTCAGATTACTATTTACTACACAATGTCCAGTATATTATGCTATACAATTATAACGTCTAAGGGATAAAAGATTAACTTTTACACAATAGTCCCAGTTATGTCCATTTTGAAATAATTATGGTATTCCAAGAAGAGAGACAAACCAGACCCCACAGGATAGCATTTGAAAAGAATAATATAAAATCATTATACTCTTCGTCTTCTTCTTCTTCTTCTTCTTTTTCTTCTTCTTCTTCTTCTTCTTCTTCTTCTTCTTCTTCTTCTTCTTCTTCTTCTTCTTCTTCTTCTTCTTCTTCTTCTTCTTCTTCTTCTTCTTCTTCTGCTTATTCTTATTCTTCTTCCTAATATTATTATCATTATTATTATTCGCATTATTATTATTATTATTATTTTTATTATTATTATTATTATTATATTATTATTATTATTATTATTATTATTATTATTATTATTATTATTATTATAATTATTATTATTATTATTATTATTTTATTATTATTATTATTATTATTATTATTATTATTATTATTATTATTATTATTACCATTATTTCTTTCATTACTTTATATGTAGAATCCTCTGTCTCGATGTGTTTGGTAACATACCTCAAAATTCCCTTTCCATTTATCTCCCTTAGCGAGTCCCTTGTAACTAATCACTGCAATTGGATGATCTCCTTTTTTCATAATCTCAAGTGTCACAATAGAACTGATCCAAGCAGGGCCGTTAGAAATACAGGTGAGATCGAGTTGGTCAGTAACCATCGTGTTGAAGGATTCAGGAGATACTTCTAGACGGAGGGCTGAGCCTGGAAAAAATCCAAAGATATACAAATGTATACACAGACTGGTTCTACGCGAATGGCGTACTGGCAATGCACATCAGGATGTCATAATATATATATATATATATATATATATATATATATATATATATATATATATATATATGGTCTATAGTGAATTTATGCATAGCCTAGTTCTAATCGAATAGTCTCGGTTCCCTTACATGGACGAATTGCAATCTATTTATTAACAATTCTAAGACCTATCCTAAATGTTTACGTAGCCTGGTTCTAATCGAAAGGTTCACTGGGTGCTTACTTAAACATGATATGATATATAGATATTTTTTTTTTATTTAAAAAAAAACAAAACAAAACCAAACCAAACCTAAAGCATGTATTTAACTCAATGTCCAGTAATCGTCCTCAGAGTTCTTAAGGGAGAAACTTAGCATGAAGGATTAGCCATAACGCCTGTTAGGGTATATTGTTTGTTTCGGACAGAGAAAACGTTTGTGATGGCCAGATTCTTATTCTACTTCTGAGTACGCTGAGGAAATATATGTAATGAGGCTTTTCCAGGGATTCTATTAAGCGCCACTCAAAGCGGGAATCGAACCCACGACCATATGATTAAAGGTGGATGTGTTTATAACTGATTATTGTAATGCAGTGAATCTTCTGCATGATTATTACATATACACCCACAAAGAAAGAAACCGTTTTTTTTCTCCAAATCTTATATCCATAATTCTTTTAAACATTCATCTAAAGTAATATGTACAAATTCAAAATGGCACGGATGGAAATGTTTATAGTACAGCAAGTTACAAAATAATAGTTCACATACTAATGTTTTCATAAAATCATTAAACTACCATAAACATTCACATAATTCATGTGCGTCTAATACCTTAGCAATGACTATCCCGCACAAATCTTTGGGCCTCTTTTTCGCTCACGATGTGCCCAAATTCGCGGCAAAATATGGGACGAAGCCGTTCCGTACATGCTATTTTAAAAAATTAATTAGGACGCTGTTTATTGATGAATATGACTGAAAGTTGGCACACAGTTAGAAAAAAGGTCATTTTAGATTAAGTCAAGCGACAAAACTCGTGCAATTACCGGAAGATTGTTAAAAATAGATTTTTACTCTTTGGAGTAAAATATTTCTAAAACTACCGGGCGCGGAGGTTTTGTCGCTGACAAGGTAATACATGAACATTTCTTATTTTTGGTTGTAAAATCTCATATGAGTACTTTTCCCGTATTTTACAAAAACACCATCCTAATTTGCTCTTCAAGTTTCAACCTTTTAATCCACTTATTACGCAAGATAACCAAAGATCGAAAAAAAATGCCGAAAAAGCGTCCCATATTTTCGCGTTTTTTTTCCTCTTTGCAGGTCAGCCAAATAAATGACACCTTTGAAACTGCATAACTTGTTTATTTATGAATGGATTTTCAAAATTCAAAAAAAAACATTTTAATCAGTGGAGATAGAAAAAACATTTTTCATAGTCATTGCTAAATACCTGACCTCAACAATGATGCAGACAGGATTGTTGCCTCAATGTTAAATTGCATTAATGTCTACTTTTTTGTGAACACGTATCATAACATTATATTCCTATTAAGAAAGGAGTCCGTCAAGGGTGTGTTGCCTCACCAGATCTGTTTAATCTATACCAAGAAACAATCATGAGGGGCATAAATAATATGGAGGGAATAAAAGTGGGAGGTCACAACATAAATAATATAAGATACGCAGACGATACGGTACTCATTGCAACATCAGAAATCCAACTTCAAAAGATTGTTGACAAAGTGGTAGTAGATAGTGAAGCCAAGGGAATGGAAGTGAATATCACCAAAACGGAATGCATGGTAATACAGAAAAACCCCGAAAAAACAACACCTGCAATATAACGATTCACGGCGAGCAACTTACCAACGTAGAAAGTTTTAAATACCTAGGTTCAATAGTGACAACAGATGGAAGATGTAACCGAGACATACGAGCAAGAATAACTCAAGCCAAACAGGCCTTCATGGACCTGGGAAACATTTTGAAAAACAAACAGATGTCGTTCGGGATTAGATTCCGAGTCTTGAAGTGCTACGTGTGGCCAATCTTGTTATACGGATGCGAAAGCTGGACTACAAATGCAGAAACACAAAAGAACATTGAAGCTTTTGAAATGTGGTGCTTGAGAAGGATGCAGAGAATATCGTATACTGCACACAAAACGAACGAAGAAGTGCTAAAACAAACATACCAACAAAGGAAACTAATGCCCTTAATAGTGGATCGACAACTATCCTTTTTCGGACACATAGTAAGGAAAGATAAGAATGAATACCTGGCAAGTTGTGGAAAAATACCTGGTAAACGCGCCCGGGGGAGACAAAGAAAAACACTCATAGACCAACTGAAGGGCTTCACCAGCCTAACAATCCAAGAGCTGTTTGAAAAGGCAAGAGACAGGGAGGAATGGAGAGAGATAATTCATGCAGTATCCGAAGCCTGGACCAGGCATGGAACCTAGAAGAAGAAGAATCATAACATTGTAATATTTTTGTGCTGATATGGCAAAACCCGTCGGATGTCAAACGGGATAGTTTTATAATACGAGCAAATAAATGTGAAATAATATTATCCGCTAGATTATAGTTTTTATTATCAATCTTGGAATTTTGGAACAGAGATGGGCCTATTTGGTCAAATTCATATACGAGATTCGGACATTCCTGCCAATAATACAATGACCGCGAATTAAAAAATAAAACTGTCGAACCTCATTCAGGGGAAAACCTGTAACAACTCTACCCGTCCGGATCAACCAAGATCTAAGGAGATTAGAAGATCAGCAAATGAATCTTAACACCATTGGGGAGAATCAGGTACTGTAGACAAGATTGCTTCCAAAAGAAAACTATGGTTTGACCTGAATCACGAACTTGTGAAAGCAGATGAGGCGTTCCACTTCGATGACAGAGATGCGAAAGGCTCATAATTGATTATCCACCTCACTCATTCTTAAGAAATGATTTTGCTATTTCTTTTTAAAGATTATTAGCCTAGTTTTTTTTCTGACCCAACATATTACACATATAATGTCTAGTCTTTAAAATTTAAAGGAAAATCTCTCAATTTCTAAGTGTTCGAACACCCTGCGTTTTTCTCAATACTGCAATTTTCGTCATTAAAAATCTTTCTCCTCCCTCAGTTTTCAACCAATCTTCTTCAAACTTTCTACAAATGAGTGTCATAATAATACTCAGGTTCTCTAGGAGCCGGATTAAAAAAAAATAATTTATGAGCCATTTGAAATTATGTAACTTTTTTCAAGGGGAATAGTCGAGTAATAAATTGGAACTTAATTTTTAAAGTTTTTAATTTAAAAATTACAAATCGGGCTACTAGAGCCTCTTTATTTTCCTTTTTGCTACCTATGGCCAAAATATTGTGGCAATGGGTTGATAAACAAAAAAGCCTTTGACTATTTAAGATTTGTTGTTTATTATCCAATATGGAGTCGTTTCCATAGCAACGGGTAACTGTTTTCGAAAAAAATTATATGCAAACATCCTTCCAAACATATACATTATGACTGTGCATAGAAGTTTAGGATACTTCATAAAATTTTTAAAGAATGACCCTTTAGTGTCGCTAACCCCCTTAACCGCACAAATGTATAAATTGGCATACGTAACCTGGCGCCACTGATTTTGAAACAATGATCGTTATAGATCAATACATTATTACATTATACTGAAAAACATCTGAAATTTAAAATAAGTAACACAAACTTTTTTACATATAGCCCAAATAATCAAAATCCTCAGTCTGTGTTATTTTCAAAGGGTAGAAATCATGTTTGTTTGGTCGTGGTTATATGGAATAGACATACAAATACAAAACACCATTGCCATATGGCAGACAGTTTTAGAGGAAATGAAATGTCTCCGCTTGGATAGGAATTATGAAACGGACTATTGGAGCCAAAACCATTTGTTCTACGAATAAGTTGAGATATTGACAGCTTTCTATATGAAGTCGATTTTTACTATTTTGTGATTCAATGCTGATGGAGATCTACAATCGGGGTCATGGAGATCTAAGGATTTTAATGAAAAACAAGAGATATTGGGGGATATTTAGGATTTGTAAATAAAATGTTACAAGATACAGGATGAGATTAAATGTAGATAAAGAAGTACAACGGTAGTCCGTTGATCAAACCTCTGAAGTAGCGTTTTTGCCAATCCGCTGATCAAAGCTCTGATGTCGACTTCAGAGATAATTGCGCCCTCTTATTCTTTTGTTTCAAGATGATAAAACCTATGATATTAGTTCAGAGCTTTGATCGTCTGGTTTGTATTTCAAGGTAGACGAAGAAGTACTGGGCTATCCTCTGTAAAGTGATAGAAATACGTCTTGTAAATGATGTATAACGGGTTTTCGTGGGTTAATAAGTACTGGGCTATCCTCTGTAAAGTGATCGAAATACGTCTTGTAAATGATGTATAACGGGTTTTCGTGGGTTAATAAGTACTGGGCTATCCTCTGTAAAGTGATAGAAATACGTCTTGTAAATGATGTATAACGGGTTTTCGTGGGTTAATAAGTACTGGGCTATCCTCTGTAAAGTGATCGAAGTACGTCTTGTAAATGATGTATAACGGGTTTTCGTGGGTCAATAAGTACTGGGCTATCCTCTGTAAAGTGATCGAAGTACGTCTTGTAAATGATGTATAACGGGTTTTCGTGGGTTAATAAGTACTGGGCTATCCTCTGTAAAGTGATCGAAGTACGTATTGTAAATGATGTATAACGGGTTTTCGTGGGTTAATAAGTACTGGGCTATCCTCTGTAAAGTGATCGAAGTACGTCTTGTAAATGATGTATAACGGGTTTTCGTGGGTTAATAAGCACTGGGCTATCCTCTGTAAAGTGATCGAAGTACGTCTTGTAAATGATGTATAACGGGTTTTCGTGGGTCAATAAGTACTGGGCTATCCTCTGTAAAGTGATCGAAGTACGTCTTGTAAATGATGTATAACGGGTTTTCGTGGGTTAATAAGTACTGGGCTATCCTCTGTAAAGTGATCGAAGTACGTCTTGTAAATGATGTATAACGGGTTTTCGTGGGTCAATAAGTACTGGGCTATCCTCTGTAAAGTGATCGAAATACGTCTTGTAAATGATGAATAACGGGTTTTCGTGGGTCAATAAGTACTGGGCTATCCTCTGTAAAGTGATCGAAGTACGTCTTGTAAATGATGTATAACGGGTTTTCGTGGGTTAATAAGTACTGGGCTATCCTCTGTACAGTGATCGAAATGCGTCTTGTAAATGATGTATAACGGGTTTTCGTGGGTTAATAAGTACTGGGCTATCCTGTGTAAAGTGATCGAAGTACGTCTTGTAAATGATGTATAACGGGTTTTCGTGGGTTAATAAGTACTGGGCTATCCTCTGTAAAGTGATCGAAATACGTCTTGTAAATGATGTATAACGGGTTTTCGTGGGTCAATAAGTACTGGGCTATCCTCTGTAAAGTGATCGAAGTACGTCTTGTAAATGATGTATAACGGGTTTTCGTGGGTTAATAAGTACTGGGCTATCCTCTGTACAGTGATCGAAATGCGTCTTGTAAATGATGTATAACGGGTTTTCGTGGTTTAATAAGTACTGGGCTATCCTGTGTAAAGTGATCGAAGTACGTCTTGTAAATGATGTATAACGGGTTTTCGTGGGTTAATAATTACTGGGCTATCCTCTGTAAAGTGATCGAAATACGTCTTGTAAATGATGTATAACGAGTTTTCGTGGGTTAATAATTACTGGGCTATCCTCTGTAAAGTGATCGAAATACGTCTTGTAAATGATGTATAACGAGTTTTCGTGGGTTAATAAAATTGTGACCCATCGTTTCCAAGTGGTATTATGTCGGGATGAAGGTAGAAGTTGATTTTATAGCTACACATATCAAACTTGGGGTTCGTTTCTTTTCATTATAGTGGGGAAAAATACAATTTCTTGAATTGCAAACATATTCTAAGTTCTTTTGTCTCATGCTTTTATTTTAAAAATTTAATTTCGAGATCCCGTTCATCCCTGCAGTATACCGTATTGAGAGGGTGGGTAACATTCGTTCTTACAATTGTAACTTGTATAGTTTGTTTTATAATTTATAGTGTTGTATTGACATCTATAGGCCTAGCATATTAAAATAGTATAATCATTTTGAGCAGCAATAAATACCACAGCTACTGAAAAATTAATGTCTAAAGACATTTTGCCAACGGAAATGAAACCCATTATTTCCCGGATGCTTCATTTGTAATCGCAAAGACAATGTACGAAAAAAGGGATTTAGTTTAAAAATACCCCGACCACCCGTTCTCCCCCATCACTATTAAAAAAAAATAAAACTTTCCTCGCCGTCGAGAATTATGAAACGATTCTGTCCTTGGAATTTATTGGATAACAGGTGGATGGTGTATGACATGATCATGACAATCAGCCGATGGCATGATTGTATGACGTCATCATTATGACATGTCGATGTTATCCTGATATGGTGCCACCTTTTAACCCCTACCCCTTCCTACCACACAAAAACATGGTAAGATCTGTTTTAGCGATAACCGCATCACTTCATTTGTTTTACTACTTTTGTTATTGATGCAGTACTATATAAAAGACACTTCTACAAGCGTTTACATAGGCATATCACTCTGATTCAAAGTCCAAGAATCCAAGAAAAAAAGATAGAATCAATCACGTTTCCTCTTCAAAGAGGAAGAATGATAGTGGAGATGACAAAACGAAAAGCTTCGCCTGACAGCCCTTCTCATGAATTAAATAGATTAATGATTGGAACCTCCAACTCAGCCATGGTAGAGACCGATCTTGATTTATATTCAATACCGACTACACCACATAACAGCTGCACTGGTGAGGCGGACAATTCTATTAAAGGGTATAAAACATGTTTCAATCAATCCTTATTTTAAAATAAAACACTAGTTAAATGGTTTCGGTGCAGTGAGATTATTATTGGTAAATATATGTACCAATCTAAAATGTATAATCTCAACGACTTATAGTAACATTGTTATACAAATGAATGATTCAGTTCTGAGGAAAAAAGTCAAAAATAAAACAGTTCGTTAGGGAAACAGTTCCGAATATTCATGTATCAATTGTCTACATAATTTAATTTTCTGATTATCTATTTCATTGCCTTGATAAATTATGACTATGATAAGAAGCCATTCGATAACATACTGGTTTTATTGGATAGAATGCTTGTATTCTTGTTCCTCAACCATACTTTGAAATACAAGCTCAAACTGACCAGAATGGTCGACCTCAACAAACCTTCCTCAACACAATAAATGAACAACTAACGGACAGCATTGGGTCAAACACTTCACATAAAACTGTTGATCAAGGTATTGACCATTTGTTTCCATAAATAATAGAATGTT